>NW_011500038.1:2696-16054 GCF_000495115.2 Populus euphratica | reverse complement strand
GTATAACAAATACTTGACACTTTCATAGCCTAACCGTATAGTATAACCGACACTTGTGCTATGAAAGGAACTTGATTTGTTGTTGACATAAGTTATAATCATGAATACTTGACAACATTTACCAGTATTAACATTATTTGAATACAATAACTAATGTAATCACATAAACCATTTATAATCCGATTGAAACCTTCTTTGTATGTGGTTTCCAGTTGAGTAATAAAGAGAGTTTATAGTATATTTGTTTGAAATACCATTAGTGGATCCTTTAATCTTGACATTTGTTTTTATTATTTAATCATCATATTAATCGTATATCTCAAAGTTCTCTTTAACTTCTTCTTCTTATAATTACTACTACTACTGCTAGTACTACTATTATTATTATTAGTACTATTATTGTTATTTTTGTTGTATTATTATTATTTATAATTTATATAGTTAATCTCTTTGTGGTTCGACTCCGGTCTTGTCGGGTTATTTATTACTTTGACACTCCTACATTTGGGAGAAGACATCAATATTTTGGTCGTGTTAATAAAAAAGACATCAATCTTTTGGTCGTGTTAATAAAGCTCACTTATAATTGACCCAAATAAGTGTTAATAACCTAAAGACTAAGAAGAAAATAATAAAAATAATAAGAATCTAAAATTACTATTATAAATATGCTAGAACCATATTTATCACCGTTAAGAAGTCTCAAATAAACTAGGAGAAATCTGATTTGGAAAATTTGTGTTGTTTCCCCCTTTGATATTCTTGATTAACTTTGATTTCCTTATTTAACTTTGACAAATAAAAAAACAAATTTCCTCCGTTGTTGATGATTTAATTACTTTTCTTTTTAAATGAGGAAAAACATTAAATAATCCTGCCCTCTTTATGAATGAGATCTGGCAAAATTCCTTACTTAATTAGGAGAATAAATTGCTCATTTTCTATTCTTGTAGCGTTAGGGAAAAAAAAGCCTAACAAGACTGGTATTGGGCCGGACACATTAGCCCCTTGTTCCATAAAAACTGGGCTATTCTTAGACTTAAATTAAATGAAAGAACGAACTTAAGTCATGGAGTATCGTTATCTGCAATTTGACCGGGGTAAGAGAGACTAGCAAAACAAAAGTCTCACCAAAACAAAACACAAAACAATGTGAGAAAAAGAAAATCAATCTTTATATATAGGATCACTCAATTCAATAGTCATTTTCAATTGAAAAATTATCAAAGTAAACTTTCAAACGATATCCATTTACCTTGAAAACATTGTTATTTTTTGGATTCTCGATATCACAAGTCCCATATGGATACACATGTTTTATAATAAAAGGACCACCCCATCTTGATCTTAGTTTTTTAAGAAATAAATGGAGTCAATAATTATAAAGTAAGACTTTCTGACCAGCATTGAATGTTTTTCTCAGTATTTTCTTATCATGAAACTCTTTTATTCTTACTTTATGAATTTTTTAATTTTTTAATTTTCATATGTATCATTTCTTATTTCGTGAAGCTCATCTATTTATAATTTTTGCAATTGACTAGCATCATCAAGGTTTGAATTGAAAGATTTAATAGCTCAATAAGCTTTATGTTCAAGTTCCACAAGCAAGACATTTACCACAAATTAAAGGTATCTTATATTATTAGATATCTTATTATAAAACATGCTTTAGTTAAGGAGTTATTGATACTTCAAGTGCAAAATGATAATATAAAACCTTGATAAAAATGCACTTTTAAGTACTAATCACTTCTCTACCCTTGGAAGAATTAACTGCCTCATTTCATTTCCTTCTTTGCTCTTGTTGTCATTAGAATCTCTGATTTTCTAACACTGTTTCTTAGTGTGTCATATAATCATTTTTCTTACAAAGAAAACCTTTTCTTCAAAAATGATTTTTCAAAGGATCTCTTTTGTTTTTGAAAACTGAAACTCTCAATGTCTATTTACAACAATGTTCAAGCAACTCTAGGGATTTGTATTAAATCTCTTAGTAAAAGTAATCTCAAATGAAGATAAGTGATGAGATGACCTTCTGTTTTGGTTTTCAAAGTGTTCAAGCGATTGCTTGAATGTATTTTAAGAGAAAAGGAATAATTGCCTTTTATTTTTAGAAACACTCCTTTTAACAACATGAATAATAATGAGTAATTATTTGCTATGCCATGACTCTTTATGGAAAAGTCTCTTATATTTTGAGAACATTGTTTATTAATCCAGGTTGCTTTCTTGATTAGAAAGGACTTTAAGGCACATAATGTATTTTATGGCTCAAGGCTATAAAAGAAAGAGTATTTCATAAGCTCGAAAAAGTGTTTAAGGGTTTAAAAACTATAGATCACTGTTATCTTATCTTTGTCTTTTCTTTTGCTATCTTGACAACAATAATGATTCTAAATATTCTAAATTAGGAATTTTTTTTCTTCATATTTGTTAGGAATTCTCTCAATTATTTGGAATTTTTTTGTTGAATTCCTTGTTGTCAGACTTCATAAGCTCACATACCTTCAAGATGATTTCCATGATCATTTCTTTCCTTTTGCCCCTTAGTGTAGGGTGTGATCTTAGTTAAGGTTCTTATGAAAGAAAAAGCTTTAAATAGACTCGGCTCAAATTGGGACTGCAAAGGATAATTTTTAAAGAAAGTGAAAGGAATATCAAGGATGGCCTTTCCTCATTTCAAGTAAGATCAGTTAAAACCAATAAACTTTGTCCACATCCAGCGTAATGCTTTGGATTTATAACATACCATGTTTTAGGAGTCCATGACAAACTAATATACTATCGACCATTATTCATGCTGATAAAATGTAGGTCCAAGATAAAATTTGAGTGATAGTTGTTCCAATTGCATGTTTTTGACTTGTATGGTCATCTCTTTCAAGGGAATTGCTTTGAACATTATCCTAAACAAATCATTGATTTATTTCATTGAAATCATAAACAAAATCAATTCTTTTAAAACCTTATTTAAGAAGAATGGGTTCTCTTGTAAAAAAGTTTGAAAGATCAAATTGTTGAGCCATTGAGATCATGCGTGGGCTTTTTGGTGAGGTATATGCAAAGACAATTTTCTGGCCAAAACTTCATTTAATTGATTTTGATTGGATGAAACACATCATACATAATACTTTTTCATAGAATCAGAGTTCACAGGCCTAGGTAAATCATCTCCATCCATCCTAGTTAACAACAGAGCCCCTCCGGAGAAGGCTTTCTTCACTATATATGGGCCTTCATAGTTTGGTGCCCACTTGCTTCGGTCTTCACTTGGCAGTGGTAAGATTTTTCTTAGTACAAGATCCCCTTCTTTGAATTCTCTTGGTTAGACTTTCCGGTCATATGCTTTGGCCATCCTTCTTTGGTATAGCTGGTGATGACAAATTGCAGCCAACCTTTTCTCACTTATCATGTTTAGCTGCTCATATCTCACTTTAGCCCATTCATCTTCTTCTAGTTCAGATTCTATTAGTACTCTCAAAGATGGAATTTCTACTTCCAAAGGCATCACCGCCTCCATCCCAAATACTAGTGAGTAAGGTTTAGCTCTAGTAGATGTTCTTACTGTTGTGCGATAAACATGTAGAGCAAAGGGAAGCATCTCATGCCAATCTTGTAAGTGACTACCATCTTCTGGATAATCTTCTTGATATTCTTATTTATAGCTTCGACATCACCATTCATCTTTGGTCTGTAGGGAGATGAGTTTGAATGCTTAATTTTCCACTTCACGCACAATTCTATGATCATTTTTCCATTAAAATTCCGGGCATTGTCGATCACTATCTTCTCAGGTGAACCGTACTGGCAGATCAAATCTTTCTCAATGAAACACTTGACCACCTTTTGAGTTACATGAGCATAAGAGAAGGCCTCCACCCACTTTGTGAAGTAATCAATGGCTACTAAGATGAATTGATGCCTATTGCTAGCCTTTGCGTTGATTGGCCCAATTACATCTATTCCCCACATTGCAAACGACCATGGTGATGTCATATTAAATAGAGGAGCTGGAGGTGCATTTATCTTATCACTATACACTTGATAGTTATGACATTTCCTGACATAATCGATGCAATGTTTCTCTATGGTCATCCAGAAGTACCCAGATCGTTGTAATTGTTTAGCCATCATATGCCCACTTGCATAAGTTGCATAAATTCCTTCATAAATTTCTTGCAATGCTACCTTAGCTTCGATTTCATCTAGACATCTTAGTAAATTTCCATTGAATGACCTTTTATATAGAATTTCTCCATCTAGGTAAAATTCCAGAGCTAACCTTCTCAAGGTCTTCATATTTACTTTAGATGCCCCGAAGGGATACTCTTGATATTGGATAAACTGCTTGATGTCATAAAACCATGGGTTCCCATCTATTTCTCCTTCAATTGAACAATAATGAGCTGGAAAATTTTTAATCTCAATGCAGATTGGTTATACCCTGATTCCGTAATCCGTTTTGGCCATAGAAGCTAAGATTTCCAAAGCATCCGCAAACTGGTTTTTGTCTCTTCCCATATGGGTGAAATCTATCTCATCAAAGCCCTCAGTCAGTTTCGAGAGATATTGTTGATGTGATATCAGTTTTTCTTCCTTGGTCTGCCATTCGCCTTTCACTTGACAAATTATTAACATTGAATCCCCATAGACATCAAGCTTCTTTATTTTCATCTCCAAAGCAGATTTTAATCCAAGGATACAAGCTTCATATTCAGCAGTATTGTTAGTGCATTCAAATTGTAGTTTGACTGAGACGGGATATTGCTTCTTGTCAGGTGAGATTATCACAGCGCCTGCTCCATTATCAGAAACATTCACTACCCCATCAAAATACATGATTCACCAATCATTCTTCTCTTTGTCTTTTTCTACTATCAACACATCCTCATCCAGGAAGTCAAATTTCAAAGGCTCATAATCTTTGATAGCATTATCTGCTAGATGATCAACAATTACACTTCCTTTTACATATTTTCTTGTCTTGTATATAATGTCATACTCAGCCAACATTACTTGCCATCTTGCTATTCGGCTTGACAAGTAAGGTTTCTCAAAGATGTATTTAAGAGGATCCATTTTTGAGATCAACTAGGTGGTATAATACAACATATATTGTCGAAGACACTTCGTACTCCATACAAGAGCACAACATAGCTTCTCAGTCATAGTATATCTGGATTCACAATCGATAAACTTCTTACTCAGATAATAGATAGCTTGCTCCTTTCTTCCAGACTCATCATGTTGTCCCAACACACAACCCATTGCTACCTCAATTACTGTCAAATACAAGATCAAAGGTCTTTCAGGCACAGGTGGCACTAACAAAGGTGGATTCTGTAAGTATTGCTTTATTTTATCAAAAGCCTCTTGACAATCTTTGTCCCATGTACCAGAGTTCTTTTTTCAAAGTAATCGAAAAATTGGCTCACATGTTGCTGTTAACTGAGACATGAATCGAGCGATATAATTCAAACGTCCTAAGAAGCCTCTTACTTCTTTCTCGATCTTAGGAACTGTCATAGCCTGAATTGCTTTCACTTTATCAGGATCGACCTCTATTCCTTTATTGTTTATCACAAATCCTAGCAACTTTCCAAACTTCACCCCAAATGAGCATTTTGAAGGATTCAGCTTCAACTGATACTTCCTTAGTCTATCAAATAATTTTCTTAGAACCTGAACATGATCTTGTTCATGCATAGACTTGGCAATCATGTCATCAACATACACTTCAATCTCTTTATGTATCATATCATGGAAAAATGTCACCATTACCCTTTGATATATGGCTCCAACATTCTTCAACCTGAATGGCATCACTTTGTAGCAAAATGTTCCCCATGGTGTGACAAAAGTGGTCTTCCCTTTATCTTCTTCAACCATTTTAATCTGGTTATAACTGGAGAATCCATCCATGAAGGAGTAAGTTGAACTCCTAGCAGCATTGTGTACTAGGACGTCTATGTGAGGCAAAGGAAAATCATCTTTTGGACTAGCTTTGTTTAGATCCCTAAAATCTACATATACTCTGATTTTGTCATCCTTTTTTGGTACCACTACTATATTAGATACCCATTGAGGGTATTTAATAACTTCTAGAAAACCGGCATCACACTACTTCTCTATCTCTGCCTTGACTTTGAGCACAACATCTGGGCAAGTTCTTCTTAATTTCTGCTTAATAGGTTTACATCCTTCTATCAAAGGCAATCTGTGTACTACAATATCAATGTCTAAACCAGGCATATCTGCATAAGACCAGGCAAACACATCGATATACTCTTGTAGTAATCAGAGTTCCAATCTTTAGCTCTCTTTTATCTTGCTCAGTGCCTACATTTATCACTTCTAATTCTTCCTTTACAGGTTTCCAAGCATGCTTCGATTGTTCTACCCGTCTAGCAAACTCTTCATTCCATTCCTCTTCATCCATTGCAATCTCATCCTTATCAAAGTTGATATCCATGACAACAAGTTTCTGTCCCAAGACTTCCATCATGTTTTCAGGTTTCATCACATATGATGACTTTGGAACTATAGACTAGTCTATAAGGTGACATACCTAATGTTTTATAAGCAGTTCAATAAGCCCAAAGTGCATCATTATGTCTTAAAAACCAGTCTTTCCTGTTAGGGTTCACTATTTTCTCCAAGATCTATTTAATTTTCCTATTAACAAGCTCTGTTTGTCCTCTTGTCTAAAAGTGATAAGATATGGCAACTTTATGTGTGATTCCATATTTTTTCATTAAAAACTCAAATAAGTTGTTATAGAAATGTGTTCCATCATCACTTATCATGGCTTGAGGGGTTCCAAATCAACTCAAGATATTTTCTTTAAAAATTATTATTACTGTTTTGTGATCGTTGTTTCTACTTGGAATTGCCTCTATCCATTTTAAAACATAATCTACCATGACTAATATGTATAAGAAACCAAATGATGGAGGAAATGGACCCATAAAATCTATACCCCAACAGTCAAAGATCTCAATGACAAGAATAGAATTTAAAGGCATCATGTGATGTTTTGAAATAGATCCCAACTTTTGATAATTTTCATAAGTCTTGTAGAATGCATATGAGTCCTTGAACATGAGGGGCCAATAAAATCTACTTTGTAAGATTTTTGCAGTTGTTTTTTTTTATATAAGAAATGACCTCCAAATGCCTTAAAATGACAAAATTTAATTACACTACTTATCTCATTGTCAGGAATATATTTTAAAAATATTTGATTAGGATAATATTTGAATAAATAAGGGTCATTCTAATAAAAATTATTCACTTTATTCAAGAACTTTCTTTTATCTTGGGTACTCCAATGAGCTGGTAATTGTCCTGAAATAAGAAAATTAATAATATTAGCAAACCAAGACAATGTAGAGACAGAAAGTAAAGATTCATTAGGAAAGTAGTCATTGATTGGTGTGATACAACTTTTGAATTTATTGTTAATCTTGACAAATGATCCACGACAACATTTTTAGTACTTTTCTTGTCTTTGATTGTGATATCAAATTCTTGAAGTAACAAAATTCACCACACCAATCTAGCCTTAAAATCTTTCTTAGAAAAAAGATATTTCAATACTGCATAATCACTAAAAACAACAACAGGTAAGCCAATAAGATAAGACTTGAATTTTTCACAAGCAAATACTACTACAAGTAATTTTTTTCAATGGTGGAGTAATTCATTTAAACACTATTTAAAGTTTTACTTGCATGGTAAATTATATAAGGTTTCTTATCTTTTCTTTGTCCCAACACAGCACCCACAACATAATTACTTGCATCACATATTATTTCAAAAGGTAATGACCAATTAGGAGGTTGAATGACAGGAGCAGAAGTAAACAAGTTTTTAAGTTTAACAAAGGCTTCTTCACTATATTTAGTCTATTAAAAAAATATTATCCTTTGTTAAAAGGTTACTTATAAGTTTAGATATTTCACTAAAATCTTTGATGAACCTTTTATAAAAACCAATATGTCCTAAGAATGATCTAAAATCTTTAAGAGATTTTGTTGTTGGCAAGTTAACAATTAACTCGATTTTAGATTTGTTAATCTTAATTTCTTTTGATGAAACAATGTGACCAAGTACAATACTGTTTGTTACCATAAAGTGATATTTTTTCCAATTCAGTACAAGATTCTTCTTTTCACACCTGCATCAAACCTTTTCTAAGTTAGTTAAACAATCATCAAATGAATCGCCAAAAACAAAAAAATCATCTATAAAAATCTCAAGAAAATGTTCAACTATATCACTAAATATACTAAGCATACATCTTTGAAACATGGTTAGTGCATTACAAAATCCAAAAGGCATTCTTCACTATGCAAAAGTACCAAATGGACATGTGAAAATAATATTTTCTTGATCTTCCCATGCAATTTCAATTTGGTTGTAACCTGAATAGCTATATAGGAAATAATAAAATTCATGACTTGTATCTCTTTCTAGATTTGATCCATAAAAGGTAAAGAAAAATGATCTTTTCTAGTTATTGAATTAAGTTTCCCATAGTCAATACATATGCACCAACCAGTAATAGTCCTAGTTGGAATTAACTCATTTTTCTCATTTGTTATCACAATGACTCCAGACTTTTTGGGTACAACTTGGGTAGGACTTACCCATTTGCTATCAGAAATAGGATAAATAATTCCATTATCTAGAAGTTTAATGACTTTATTTTTCACTACTTCTTTCATATTAGGATTAAACCATTATTGCATTTCCCTAGAGGGTTTAACATTTTCCTCCAAATAAATCTTGTGTGAGTAAATCAAAGGACTAATTCTTTTTATGTCAGCTATGGTCCATCCTAATGCATTTTTGTGTATTTTTATAGTTTGTAATAACTTACCTTCTTGATGTGCATTAATTTTGGAAGAGATTATTGCTGAAAAAGTTTCATTTTCTCCCAAAAATAAGTATTTGAGATTGAATGGTAAGGGTTTCAAATTAGGTTTGGGTGGTTGAATACTTGAAAGTATGGACTTAATTGATCATGGTAACAATTCCTCAATTTGTTCTCTAATTACTTGCCTTTGATTCTTCCTGAAAATAAACCATTTGGAAATCATTAGATTCATCAATCTCAGTTTCATTGGAACTGGTTTGAAATTGATCATGAACTAATTTTTCAGTAAAGTTCACTTGCTGTAAGTCATTATTTTCTCCAGGTTGTAAATGTTGAAAATATTCATCTCTAATGTTATGTTTCCAAATGATAGCTTCATGAGTCTATTCCTACAATTAATCAATGCATTAGAAGTTGCAAGAAATGGATGTCCTAAAATAACAGGAAATGAATTATATACTTAAACAGGTTGTGTGTCCAAGATAATAAAATTCACAAGATAAATGAATTTATTGACTTGTACTAACATATCTTCAACTATTCCTCTAGATACTTTTACAAATCTATCGACAAGTAAGAGAGTTACAAAAGTTGGTTTTAAGTCACCGAGATTAAGACTCTGAAAGACTGAATATGGAAGTAAATTTACACTAACTCCAAAATCAAGTAAGGTTTTTTTCAATTTTATGTTCTCTAATAAAGCAAAAAATTGTAGGACAACAAGGGTCTTTATATTTCAAAGCATTATTGTTCTAAAGAATGACACTTACTTGTTCGACTAAAAAGACTTTCTTTTTCACATTCAATTTTCTTTTCACAGTGCATAGATCTTTCAAAAATTTAGTATAAGAAGAAACTTGTTTAGCAGCATCTAGTATAGGTATATTGATCCTTACTTGTTTGAAAGTTTCAAAGATTTCAGAGTTGTGATTGACTTTCTTTTGTTTGGTCATGACATGAGGAAATGGAAATGCAGGCAGGGAATCAGTTTTTTTTTTTTTTTGCAATATTCAAATTTAACTCCTTCTTTACTCTCAAAGATTGACTCATCATCGTTCTCATAAGGTTTAAGAGTAGGTTTTTCAATAACCTTACCACTACAAAGAGTAGTGACTGATTTGACTTGATCCATATATTGGCTTCTAGAACTACTTGCATTTGCATTGTATTGCCCCTTTGAAATTTATCATGCTTTTAGCAAGCTTAGTATTGATTGTCTCTAGCATTTCAATGAATACATTTAATGTTTCCTGAAGATTTCTTTTAGAAGATGGAGTATAAGGAAGTGTGTATCCAAAAGAATTTTAAAAATTATGGTGTGCTTGAAATGGTGGTTGTGAAGTTTGTGCATTATTATTATCACTCTTCCAATTGAAATTTGGGTGATTTCTCTAACTAAGGTTATGTGTTTGCGAGTATGGGTTATGATTAGGCATTAGAAAACTATTTGGAGACATTCCTTAAAAGAAGACAAAGTTGGATAATTATTAGTTGCATGTTCATTGGTTTCACAAATTTGACACATAATGTCTTAAAAAGATTTTAATTAACCTTTTTTTTTTAATTTTAGTGCCTCGACTTTTCTAGCTAAAGATGCAAACTTGGCTTAGAGGTCATGATGTTTCCTAAGATTGTACATACCTCTACTAGATGTACGAGGTTGAGTTTTACCCAGTGCCTCATAAGTACCTACGATGTCCTAATTTTGAGCATTTTCAACTAACAAGTCTAAGTACTCCATTGTTTAATCAGGGTCTTTATCTTCAAAAGTTTTATTGCACATCAATTCCACCATATGCTTATCTTTAGGTGTTAACCCTTTATAAAAATATGAAACCAATCTCCATGTTTCAAAATAATGATGAGGGCAAGTATTAAGCAAGTCTCGATATCTATCTTAATATTGGTAAAATATTTCTTCTGGTTTTTGAGTGACAGTTGTGATTTGTCTTTTGAAATAGTTTGTTTTATGAGAAGGGAAAAACTTCTTTAAAAACTATTGTTACATTTCATACCAAACACGAATGGATCCTGGTCTCAAATTTTATAGCTATGTTTTAAGTTTATCTTTTAACAAAAAAGAAAAAAGCTCTAATCTGATGGTGTTCATGCTATAATTTGAGTCATTATAGGTGTTACAGACCTCCTTAAATTTTCTTATATGCAAGTATAAATTTTTGAAATCTAAGCCATGAAAAGAAGGTAAAATTTAAATAATGATTGACTTAAAATTAAAATGAGATGCATTAGGGGGGGAACTATGCATGATGGTGCACTTGTTCTTGTGGGATTTATTTGGTCTCTAAGTGTTCTAACATGGTTATTCTCATTATGAAGCGACTGGTTATTTTTTTCGGCCATATTTTTCTGAAAATGATAAGGATACCTTACAAAATCTACTATTTAATGTATGTGACGATACTCTCATGCACGCGTAAGAATAGAATAAAGGAAGAAGAAAACAAAAGAAGAAGAAACAAAGTTAGATATAAGAAAAGTTAAAAGAGAAAATAAAATAAATACTATAATTTGTACAAGAATTTACCTCCCTAAAAATGGCATCAAAAACTTGACACGACCAAAATATTCATATTTTCTCCCAAGTGCATGAGTGTTGAAGTAATAAATAACCTAGTAAGTGCGGAGTCAAACCATAAAAAGGTTAATGTATAAATTATAAACAACAACAACAACAACAACAACAACAATAATAATAATAGAAGAAGAAAAAGAAGAAGAAGAAGAAGTCAATGAGAATTTTGAGATGGAAGATCAATGTGAGGATTAAACAATGATAACAACAAATGTCAAGGTTAGATGATCCACTAATAGTGTCTGGGCTGCAGGACAGATTCAGTCTTCTCTGTTGTTATGATTTAAACTTTCAAATAGCAGAATTAAGTCTTACCTTCCTCATGAATGTTTTAAGCCTATGTCTTAGCTTTCCATCCATATAGAAAAGGCTTAAATCCAAGATCTACAACTCCAGATATGCCCTAATGACCGAACAGTGCTTTAGGTTGGGTTGAACCAGCATCTCTTTTCAAAGTTTTGACCTCTCTTTGTCCTTTCATTTTTAGTACTTAAACTCATCAATCAATCCTTTTATTTATGTGATAGGTGATTAGTACTTAAAAGTGCATTTTTATCATGGTTTTATATCATCATTTTGCATTTGAAGTATCAATAACTCCTTAACTAAAGCATGTCTTATAGTAATATATCTAATAATATAAGATACCTTTAATTTGTGGTAAATGTTCATTTTAAATGCAGGCCTATCACATAAATGAAAGGATTGATTGGTGACTTTAAGAACTTAAATTGCAAGGGCAAAGAGATGACCAAAATTAGAAAAGAGATGTCGATGCAATCGAAACCTGAACACTATTCGGTAATTGAGTCATATCTGGAGCTATAGATCTCAGATTTAGGTCTATTTTATATGGATGGAAAGGTAAGACATAGGCCTACAACTTTCATATGGAGCCTAAGATCTAAAAAGTCTATTTTTAAGTCCAAATTGTAGCAACAACAAAGAAGCCCACTCATCAATTAGTCATCAAATCAATAGTTCCCAATTTTGGCCTATAAAAGGAGGCATTTGCCATGCATTTAGGCATCTTGATTTCCAGATCAAGATCATGCTCTTGCTTTCTCTCTTTGTATTTTTTGTAATGTTTATGCTTTGCTTTCATTAATATCATGTTTATGCCTTTCATTTACTTAGTTAAATTTTATCTTATTTATGTTCTTATTTTGTTTATTTATTTTTCTTTCTTTCATTATGTCTAGCTAAGTTTATTATGTCAAGGTGAATAGTTAACTTTTATGTTCTTATTTTGTTTATCTATTTTGCTTTCTTTCATTATGTCTAGCTAAGTTAGTTATGTCAAGGTGAAAAGGTTACACTAATGGTGTGAGAATAAGTATAATGTAAACTTAATATGGACTTTAATGTTTGATACTAACATGTTTTGTATTTGTTATCTTGTTCACTCTTTAATACTTTGCTTGTTAAATGATTAATCTTGATTTATGTTGTATAACATTTGGTATAACAAATGCTTGGCACTTTCATAGTTCATACTGTATGGTATAATCGACACCTGAGCTATGAAAGGAACTTGATTTGTTGTTAACATAAGTTATAATCATGAATGCTTGACGAGATTTACAAGTACTAGCATTAATCGAATAAGATGACTAATGTAATCATGTTAACAATCTATAATCTGATTGAAACCTTCTTTGTGTGTGGTTTCCAATTGACTAATAAGAGTTTATACTATACTTGTTTGACATACCATCAGTGAAACCTCTAACCTTGACATTTGTTATTATCATTGTTTAATCCTTACGTTAATCTTTCCATCTCAAAGTTCTCATCTTCTTCTTCTTCTTCTTCTTCTCCTTCTTTTTCTTTATTATTATTATTATTATTATTATTATTATTATTATTATTATTATTATT
>NW_011500038.1:0-2686 GCF_000495115.2 Populus euphratica | reverse complement strand
TATTATTATTATTATTATTATTATTATTGTTGTTATTGTTATTACTATTACTACTACTACTACTACTATTAGTATTATTATTGCTACTACTATTATTGTTGTTGTTATTGTTGTTGTTGTTGTATTATTGTCATCTATAATTTATTGTTATTGTTGTTGTATTATTGTCATCTATAATTTTTAAAAAAGTTTTTCCCATCTCATAGAACAAACTCTTTCAAAAGACAAATCACCACTTTCACTCAAAAACAAGGAGAAACATTTTACCAATGTTGGGATAGGTTTCGAGACTTGCTTAGTACTTGCCTTCATCATGGTTTTGAAACATGGAGATTGGTTTCACATTTTTATGAAGGGTTAACACCTAAAGATAGGCAAATGGTTGAATTGATATGTAATGGAACTTTTGAAGATAAAGACCCTGATGAAGCAATGGAGTACTTAGGCTTGTTAGCTGAAAATGCTCAAAATTGGGACACCGTAGGTACTTATGAGGCACCGAGTAAAACTCAACCTCATAAATCTAGTGGAGGTATGTACAACCTTATGGAAAATCATGACCTTCAAGCCAAGTTTGCATCTTTAGCTAGAAAAGTCGAGGCACTAGAATTGAAAAAGAGTGGTCAATTAAAATCTATTGAAAACATTGCGTGTCAAATCTGTGAAACAAATGAACACTCAACCAATGATTGTCCAACCTTGCCTTCTTTTAAGGAATGTTTCCATGAACAAGCCCATGCTTTAAACAGTTTCCAAAGGGCCAACCACAACCCATACTCCCAAACATATAACCGTGGTTGGAGAAATCACCCAAATTTTAGTTGGAAGAGTGACAACAACAATGCACAAACTTCACAACCACCATTTCAAGCACACCACAATTTCCAAAATTCTCATGGATATGCATCTCCTTATGCTCCACCTCCTAGAAGAAATCTTGAGGAAACATTGCATGCATTCATTGAAAAGCAAGAGATAATCAATACTCAACTTGCTCAAAACATGACAGATTTTAAACATACTCTTGCAAAATTAACATCTGCTCTCAGTTTCCAAGAGAAAGGTAAGTTTCCATCTCAACCACAACAAAATCCCAAGGGGGGTAAGTTTCCATCTCAAACACAACAAAATCCCAAAGGGCAACACAATGAAAATGCAAGTAGTTCCGGAAGCCAACACATGGATCAAGTCAAATTAGTCACTATTCTACGCAGTGGTAAGGTTATTGAAAAACTCTCTCTTGAACCTTATGAGAAAGATGATGAGTCAATCTCTAAGGGTAAGGAAGGGGTTGAATCTGAAAATTGCAAAGAAAAGATTGATTTTCCGCTAGCACTTCCATTTCTTCAAGCTATGACCAAACAAAGGAAAGTCAATCACAACTCTGAAATTTTTGAAATTTTCAAACAGGTAAGGATCAATATACCTTTGCTGGATGCTATTAAACAGGTTCCTTCCTATGCTAAATTTTTGAAAGATCTATGCACTGTGAAGAGGAAACTGAATGTGAAAAAGAAAGCCTTTCTAGCCGAACAAGTGCTATTCTTCAGAACAATTATGCTTTAAAATATAAAGACCCTGGTTGTCCTACAATTTCTTGCTTTATTGGAGAGCATAAAATTAAAAGAGCCTTACTTGATCTAGGTGCTAGTGTGAATTTACTTCCATATTCAGTTTTTCAGAGTCTCAATCTAGGTGAGTTAAAACCAACTTTTATAACTCTTTTACTTGCCGATAGATCTATAAAAGTGCCTAGAGGAATAATTGAAGATGTGTTAGTACAAGTCAATAAATTCATTTATCCTGTGGATTTTATTGTCTTGGACACATAACCTGTTAAAGTATGTAATTCATTTCCTGTTATTTTAGGACGTCCATTTCTTGCAACTTCTAATGCATTGATTAATTGTAGGAATGGACTGATGAAACTATCATTTGGAAACATGACATTGGAGATGAATATTTTCAACATTTGCAAGCAACCTAGAGATGATAATGATTTACAGGAAGTGGACTTTACTGAAAAATTAATTCATGATCAATTTCCAACCACTTCCAGTGAAATTGAGATTGATGAATCTGATGATTTGGAAATGATTTATTTTCAGGAAGAATCAAAGACAAGTAATTGGAGGCCACAAATTGAGGAATTGCCACCACGATCAATTAAGTCCATACCTTCAAGTGTTCAACCACCAAAACCTTATTTGAAGCCTGATTAGTACTTAAAAGTGCATTTTTATCATGGTTTTATATCATCATTTTGCACTTGAAGTATCAATAACTCCTTAACTAAAATATGTTTTATAATAATGTATCTAATAATATAAGATACCTATAATTTGTGGTAAATGTCTATTTTTAATGCAGGCCTATCACATAAATGAAATGATTGATTGATGACTTGAAGAACTTAAATTGCAAGGATAAAGAGATGGCCAAACTTAGAAAAGAGATGTCGGTGCAATCCAAACCGGAACACTGTTCGGTAATTGGGTCATATCTAGAGCTATATATCTCAGATTTAGGTCCAATTTATATGGATGGAAAGGTAAGACATAGGCCTACAACTTTCATATGGAGCCCAAGATCTAAAAAGGCCATTATCAAGTCCAAATTGTAGCAACAACAAAGAAGCCCGAATCTGTCTTCCAGCCCGAGCACTGTTCGGTATTTTAGCCATATC
>NW_011503936.1:0-7875 GCF_000495115.2 Populus euphratica | reverse complement strand
ATCAATGAACCGAAGGCTTGCAGCATTTAGGGATGTTCTTCCCTTTGTGCAAATCAGTTACAAGAGAACCAGGTATAATCAGCAGCAAAAGGGAGTATGCTTACCTCCAGCTGCAACAAGTTTCTCTACACGTGCAACTATATGTTTCCCATAAGTATACTTCTTCAGAGCATTTAAGTGAACTTTTATTCGATTGAGGATCAGTTCAAGTTGCTGGTCATCACAAGTTTCCAGCACTTTCTGTACAACATAATTTGCAAATTGATCTTTCATCATGGCCTGCATATAACAAGAAATGATGTCAAAACAGGGAAACAATGACTCCGGAGACATTGAAGCGGGAGAATTGCCCATTCAAGCAAATTACCAAATAAAGTCACACAGATTCACATTATATCAGCTAAACAGAAGAGTTTGCCACAGTCCACCAATTAAAACTTTAACTATAGAGAATGAACCTAACCATTAGCTAATTAAAAAAAAATAGCAATAAACAAGGCAAAGATGTGAGAGAATGCAATGTGGTAATAAGCCAATAAATACGCAGAAACTTTAAATGCTTATCAGCATCTTAGTTATGAGGGGTACAGCACACAGACAAGTCATAGACCTGAAGAGGCTCATTTTCATCAGTGGTGCCAAGCATCTCATCCACCAGGGCCTGGCGTTCTGCAGGAGTGCCAAAAGTTAAACATTTCTCTATAACATTGGAGGCAAACTTCTGCTGGCTCATTTGAACTATCTGCCCGGTTAATTTCTTTATTATTTCTGAACGCTCATGTGGTTTCCCGTGCTCCAGCACATGCTGCAACATTATTTGAAAGCAATTAGAGAAAATATGTTTAAAAATAAAACAAAACCAAATATGTGTTTAGAGAGAAAGAGGGAGGGAGATTGCAGTTATCATAATAATCTGCAGAACAGATTTGATGGACATGAATCGTGTCTGTAAGAAGGGAAATACAAAGGTGTTAGCAGTGAATAACAGCCAAATGCTTTGGCGGCAATTAAACTTCATGATGAACTTCACAAATGATGTCATTGATTAGAAATCCCCAAATTAATCAGGTAAAGAAGGATGTGTTCATTATGCTCATTTAACAGATACAAACACGAGAAGTTTCCACAAATATTAAGACAGTTGGTTGTTTTATTATCAACTGGACATCTTTGAGTCCACAGCAGTAAAGGGATCAAACATAATGTGCTGCATGGAACTATACACAAGTTGCTATCTAGAATTGATCAATTGTACAATTAAGGGCGGGTACCAACTTGCCAATCAAAGAATAGTTTATCAGAATTAAAGTTCTCAACAAGCAGAAAATGCAATAAAGAGGGATTCTTCTACGTGGGAGCTGGGGCTATGACCAACAGGTCGCACTTCTTTGGCACTGGCAATTGCTTGCCAAACATGTTCAAAACATAAAATTACATACATGACCCCACACACTGCCCCTGGATTGCCATCCATGTTAAATAAATGCATATACTTTAAGAAGCATTCACATATGTACAACAAACCTGGACAACATAATTTCCATATTGGTCTTGTGCCAACATGCAAACAGATTGCAAAATCTCATCCATCATTATACGCTGGGTTTTGGTGTCTTGGCAGTGCTCCAGCACTCTCTGTCACATAAAATTCAAATCAAATCTATGTAATAATATAGACAAACATAAAAAGATGTTTGTGACAAGTAAAAACAGAGTTTACACACCTGTATCACACGGCAACCATATGGATGAGTGGAAAGTGTCACAACTTGATCATAAAATGTTGAGACAATAAACTGTATAGCATCTTCAGGTACACATTCAATACACTTCTGAATGACATGGTTCCCATTCTGATCCCGTACACATCGCATAATATGACCATCAAGCTCTGTCACCATTTTAGTCTGCTGGTCCAGTTCAACTACTTCTATAGCCTGGTTATAATGATCAATGAGCATTAAAACTAAGAGGCTAGGTTTTAACCAAGTCTAACACATCATTCTACATTTAGTCAAACATTAGTTTGCAAGTAATAGCAAAGCAAGGGCTTCAGTAAGATGCCAGGAAAAGTGATTTGGTCACGTCTTCAGCCTAGCTTATGATAAAAACAGAATTATGCAGGCATAAGGCACAACAGCAGATTATAGAAGAAACTATCTTCAGAATATACAAGACACCTTTAGAAATAGCACAGGTTCCATAAGCATGGTCATTGAGGAAGCATACCTTTTGGATCACACGACAGCCATACATTTGAAGGCTAAGGGTCAGCACATGGCCAGTTAGCTGGTCAGCCAGTTCTCTTATTTGGGATGCAGATCCATGCTCAAAAAACTGAAGACAAACAGGAAAGTTTTTATATGTAACTCATTTCTTTTCTTTTCTTTTTCGCTTTCTTTAGAGTAGGTGAGGGTGTGTGAAAAGACTTAAGCACATGATAAGCACTAAAGGTCACAGTAGAATCAAAGGCATGATAAGTACATCATAAGAATTCAAGTTCTTCTGATGAGAAAATACCTTCTGAATCACATAGTTACCAAAAACATCAGTCATTAGTGATAGGGCTTGGGGCATAATTTCATCAAAAACCATGTTCTTCTCTTCTGTCATTGCAGTCTCAAGTTTCTGTTGAATGAATCGGCTCCCATACTGATCAGCACTGTTCATTGAAGATGTACAAATAAAATAAGTGAAATTACAGAAGCCTAAACTACAATGATGAAAAAGTTCAATCACGTAGCTACCTGAACTCAACAACATGACCAGCAATTTCTGAGAGTTCAAAACATCTAGTTTTATTGCTTTTGAACTCTTCCAGTAAAGAGGAAGAAAAACTTTCATCCAGGTTACTACCAGCGTCTGAGTGCCAAGATCCCATGACACCCCCAGACAGATTCCTCATTGCAGGAGAAAAACGCATATTCCGTTCACTGTGCCTTAAAGGACCACCTGATCCAACAGATGAGTTTGGAAGAAGGGGCCCCCCTAATGGGCTTCCAGAATAGGACATGCCAAGACCAAATCCAGTGTTTCCATAGTAATTATGATTCAAGCTACCAGATTTGCCAAGGTAAGCAACACCATACTGAGACTTTTGGGAGGACATCAATGTTTCCAATTGAAGTTTTTGGAGGAGATCGTATGCATTACCAACATACTCCCTATCCAGCATGGGGTCATTGAGAGCTGCAAGCTGTGCAGAAGCATACTCATTTGACCTCAAGTACTGAAGATACAATGGGTCCACAACAGGCACACCTGCAGCGTGATTCCCTAGTCTACTGTGATTTTGCAATTCTGCTGCAGTAGCCATTAAGTTTGGCCCTAAAGCACCTAGTGCTCTAGAATCCAACCCGGTTCCAGCCATTGCAGCAGCAGCAGCATTTTCAAACAAAGGTGGCAGACTCCCATTCCCAAGAGGGCTTCCTATCATGGATGGCGATGAAGGATTCACAGGATACCCACTTAAGCCATAGTTAGCATATGGAGAATTCATGTTGTCTGCATTCTGGTGGTTAGAAGGAGAACCTCCTCGACCATTCAGAGCCAGCGTCGTGGGTACTTTAAGGTTTGTGCTGGCAGGTGACTTATTTAAATATGATTGTTTCTTGACATGGTTTTGATCACCTTGCAAATTGAACAGGTGATGGCGATCATCAATTTCATGTTGTGTTCGTGACCGTGAGTGGTTCTCTTCATCAACTAGACCATTTGTTGACATCTTCAACCCAGACAAAGCAGCTATGAGCTCAGAATCATTCAAGCTTGTTGAGATACTGTTATATGAGTGTGAACCACTCACATCTCTTTTATCCATGGAATTGGTCCTACCTCCTCCAATAGGTGGAATGCGAGGACTAGGAGCTCTCGCCACAAGCTGAGGGTCAGGTGTAGTGCTTCGTGACAAGGAGGCACCTAATGCAGAAGCATAGGTATGAGAAGCTGATGCGCCAACATTTTGAACTGCAGAAATGCCCTGTTTGTTTGAACTGGAGCATAGAGCCTCAATAGATGCCAAATCACCATGCAGCTGACTAAACTGAGCTTCAGAAGTTTCTACATTGTCATCAAATGCATTGCGGCTAGTGGGACGTGAAGGGTGCCTTGAGATGGGGTTTGCATGACCCATATCATCCTATATTGCAAAACTAAACCATTAATCTATCATCAAGAAAGCAAGTGATAGACAGAAATTCAGTGAAATTTTGAGCAAATACAATCAATCAAGAACAACAGGAATGCAAAAGGGAAAGTTCTTTCAAATAGAAACTAGTTTTTATAACATGAATTAACCACCAAAACCATCATCAGCAAATTACATCAATTACGTGTTCAAATAAATAAAAAAAAGGAAAGAATCTGCTGGTAGACTGTAGATATTTCACAACAATGAAGTCTTCTGTTTCATTAGGCTTGCCATAGCAATCAAGTATGCTTTAACATACAATAAAAAAATTTTGCATGTAGACATTTATGCATGATTCAGTCAACATCCATAGGAACAGCAAAAGAGAATAATGACCCCATCACGTATAGTTACACAACTTTTCAGCACTACAAGTGATCAGAGAAAGCAAACAGTTAGAAATCTAAAACATGTAAAGAAAGCAAAAGGATCACATAAGAGGTCCTCATTCTCAGATCAACATCAAACTAGAATACCCTAACTTTTTCTTTCTGGAAATAGAAAAGTTGTCATGGGGTGAGACCTCTGTCCCTCTCCAGTGTCACTACTCACTCCTCGACACATCAGAGTAATGCCATTGAAAAATAATAGCAATAACAACATAACTTGTTCTCCCTTTCCAGAGATAATGACAGGCACGTCTTTTTAAGCACAATAAATAGTTGGCAAACAAACAAAGCAAGAGGAGCCAAACTGAGAAGAGCCATAGCTGCCAATGAGGAGAATACTAAAAGGCATTAAATAACAGAAAATTAGATTTATTAACTCTCATTAAAAATATGAGAGTTGGCTGAAGTGGTGAAAGAGGATCAAGTATCAAAAAATTGCGATACCTCATCAAAAAATTGAATTTAACAAAACAGAAAGGAGAGTAAAGATCCCTGTAGCTGACTCTGCCTAGCTTGGGAATAAGATTTAACAGAGTGGAGTTCTTCTAGTATTGCAGTAAATTATCACGAAGGAAGAAACAAATAACTGGAAATGAAAATTATGAAGAACGATGGTATCAGTGAGTCTCAGTATAGCATACAAAGACGTCTAAACACATACAAAGTTTTACAATATAATTAATTCAGCTAATTATCAAAACAAAGTGGAGTTTTCATGCCATGCAATAGCGAACAAGAATTTTGTATAGCTATACCGAGTCAACTTTAGGCAACATAAATCCACATAAAAAGAATGATGGTATCAACAAATTTACACTCAATACCACAGAATATCCTTATCAGATAACGAAAAATACAGTACCAACAACCAATCTTCCTAATACCAACACAAATCCAGACAATAAACAAAAAAAATTGTAGCTTTACCTGAAGGATCTCCGCGATACTCTTTTGCCTACTCCCTAACCCCAAACCTGGCAATCCAATAAGCCCATCTCTTCCCCACTCCACTCCATTTCCATTTCCATTCCCATTCTCCTCCTGCCCTCCTCCGAACCCTGGCTGCACTGCAAAAAGCGACCTTTGCCCTTCATTATCACCACCTCTACTTCCCTTCCTTCTATCCCCGACCACGGAATTAGAACCACCACTACTACCATGTAATCTCTGTGCAAATCTCCAATCCTCCTTTGACAATAATGGAGGGGGCAATCTTGGATTCAAGTTCACATTAGAATAATAATAATTAACATAAGCTGGATCAGACCTAAAGTCCTCTTCGCTCAAAAACTCACCTTTATTGCTCTTTTTGATACCAGGAATCCCAGTACCATCAAACAAGCCTCCAATAGAGCTTAAAGACCCTTCTACAGTAGGCGGTGCTGACCCACTTCGATAAATATTGAGTTCTTTCTCTCTTTCACTTGCTGCCTCTTGTTGTAGCCTTTGCTCTCTAATTAGCTTGTTCAACTCCTCGTTTTTGAGCATTGATCGCTTTGAGATGTCAGGCAAAACCTTTGAATATATGTCTGTGATCATTAGATATAAGTGTAAGGATTAAAACTTCGAGCTAAATTTTAGTTAAAAAGTGATAAAACAAAACCGGGTTTTGTTTGTTAGATTCAAATGAGTAGGTATGTTGATCAAAACCAAGAACCCATGTACCCCAGGAGTTAAAACTTCAGAAAGAAACTGAAAGCAGAAACTTTGATTTCGTGTTAAACAGTGGATTTGTGGCAGAGATTGGGACTTTGATTATAAACACGGAGATCAGAGTGGTAGTTAAAAGTGTAGCAGGTGATCAATGAAGATGGTGGCTTCAGCCATGTTATTCTGAGAGAAGGTAGAGAGAGAGTGGGGAAGGAGCAGAGTGAAGTGAGGAAAGAGGAGAGTGATAAGCACTAACGGTGGACAGATCTGAGCCGTTGGATTTGTCAATTGAAGGCAGGGATTGATTCTAGCCGGATTTGTTCTCACAACAAGGGTCTTTAGGGTTTTATTTCTTATGATTTAATGCCCAATTACTGATCTTTCATTCTCTCTTTTTTTTCTTTTTTCTTTTTTTACCGGTATCTTTGGTTTGTTTGTTTGGTAATAAGTAATAGCAGCAACAAAGTCACGTTTGTTTTCTCATCTTGATATATAGTGGCGTTAGGCTCCTTGCCTCTTTTGTTTTTTTTTCTTGCTTTTCTTAGGGTATAATTGCGAAGAGGCTCCTGCCTCCTGTCACTCTTGGGATCTCTCTCTAGCTATTGGTTAAAAAAAATGTTGCGTTGCGTTGAAACCTTTTTTCTTGTATCTTATTTTAGAATTTATTTGTTGTTATGGTAGTTATTATTTTTTAAAAAAACCTTTTTTCTTGTATCTTATTTTAGAATTTATTTGTTGTTACGGTAGTTATTATTTTTTAAAATATTTTTATTTTAAAATATATTGAAATAATATTTTTTAAAGTTTATAAAAAATATTTTTAATGTTAATATATTAAAATAATATAATAATAATTTTTTTTCCAAAAATATTTATGAATAAGCAAACTGATTTGTGATCCACAAATGCAAATCTAAGCACAAGGCATTTATTTAAAAATAAAAATAAAAAATAAAAAAGGGAGAGGAGAAGGAACTAACTTTTACGACAATTATAGAGATCATATTGTTTTTATCCATTATCAATCATGTGTCAGAGTTAATGTACCATCATATCCTCCTATGGTAATGATTTAACTTGTTGCTAGGTAATTGATTAGTATAATTTTTATCTGCACATCGAATTTTAATAATGAACTTAAAATGTAATGTATATAAATTAAATTTTTAAAAAATATATATCAAAATACTAATAATTTAAACTAATTTAGGTCAATCTAAACTAATTTGTTAAATTCACAACTCAAATTATAGACCCATCAAATTAATAAAAAAAATTAAAATATTATTTATTTAACTATACAACAATGAACTATTTATTATTATAAAAGCAATAAAATAAGATTTTTAAAAATAGATGGGTTTGGAAAAAAGTTGTTGATATAATAAAAAGGTTGTGTACTGTTATTCAAAAATAATGTATGAATTGAGTGGTATTTAATATGATAATATATAAAATACATTCTTATTTAATTTGAAATTTCAATAAATTAATGTATTTATAATAATTTAAATTGAAGAGAAAATCAAAAACAGACAGCTAGATTTTATCTGTTTTGTTGAAGTGGTCGTCAATCCCTAAATATAGAGCAGTCGGCCCCCACACGACCAACCTAACCCTCAAGGACACAAAAGTAATTCACTGTGA
>NW_011503935.1:3923-7876 GCF_000495115.2 Populus euphratica | reverse complement strand
ACATCAACTAAATTATTAAAAACTTGATCAAATTGACCGAATTTAATCATGTGATTATCTTATATAATTTAACTAAATATCCAATGTAGATTGTATTTTAAATTTTGAGTTTCTTGAATCAACAAAAAAAACTAAATTTAATAACTATGTTATTTTATTAAAATAATTATCATAGTCATCAGTGAAATGCCCTGTATTTACCGCAGTTACATTCTACATGGAAGAAAGTAACACTGAACATGGTGACCAAACTAATCAACTCAGATTATATCAGGGGATTCAGTACAGGTAATTTTACACTATTTAAAAAATAATTAATAGCATTTTATTAGTTATTTTTTAGATTTTACCTTTAAAAAAATAAAGACATGTAACTAGAAAAGATAAATCATACATAAAAATATTATTATTATTTTTATTAGGTCAAAAATTTCATATTCTCTTTCCTTTCCATTCTCGTCTTTTAAATTTAAAAGGACTCTATTCTATGTTTGTGTTTTTTCTTTAAAATAAACCTAAAAAATTAACAAATCTTAAGAGCTACACTCTCAACACGTCAAGTTTTCCCATCTTGCTGGAAACTCATCCATGTAATAAATCTCCATCTATCCATGATAACAAAACTCCTACAAGACTGAGCTGATAACATGAGAATTAATACTATAAATTTCTCCTGTTATTTCAGCAAGTGCCGAATCATTTTGGAGAATTGATGTGTGAGAAATCCCACCAATTCTAATTACCTTGAGGGGTTGATGTTTCTCCTCAGACCACAATTTCTCAAGTGCCAGTAGGCTTGCCATGTTTACCGTGCCATCTCCATCCCCATAAACAACATCCGGCTGCTCATCAAAACCATTTTCCCCGTAGAATAAGGTCTCCGGTGTCCTAACGTCACTGCCGATTATACATGTGATAGGAACCTCTGGGGCAATCAATTGCTCCATTAAAGGCAAAATCCGGGTTGTATAAGGATAAACACCTCTGGAAAATCCAATGTCACTAAGAAATCGAGTGATTTCATGGGCTGAATAAGTAGCATTTGGCGTGATAACAAGTTTTCTTTCACCAAATATTTTTGCATTAGGCAAAAGCCATGAGTTGCTTTCTGAAGTCCTTTGCTCTTCTCTTACAAGCAATGGATCAACAAAGGGCACTCCTAGTGTATACCCCGAAGCAAAAGTAACCATCTGCACCACTGTACCACCCCATGGAGTAGAAAGTGCAACAAAGTGTTTGATATATTTTTTACGCCAAGATATTGGGTTCTTGTTGAGAAGCTGGAGCACAAAGAGACCTCCTAAACTGTGGGAGACAATAATTACTGGCTTCCCTCCATTGTTTCTGCTTGCTTTTTCTACGAGATCTTTCAAGTCCAGCAAAAACTTGGAACCAACCTTTGATGGGTGCCCTTCTGCAGCCAAGCCATACCGAAAATCATATGGGGCTCCAAATAGAGTTTCACCACTAACATATCCAATTTCTTCTAAAGATTCCACTAGTGGAGCCATGTATGCCGTGGCTCGCCTGCAATCCATGTTGCAGAGATATATTGTATTGGTTGTTAAGATTGAAATTAAGATTAAAGGCAGCAGCCAATTAATTAAATATATCATTTCACACTCAATTAAATAAACTTTTTTTATTTTTTACAATTGATTATAGAAATTAAACCTTGAATATTAATGTAAGTAGACGATATATGCCAGTTTCACCAAAATAAATATATAACACAAGAGGCTTACTTGAGACTGGGGTCGAGGTAGAGAAGGGACTGAGTGGAGCCAAAATGTAGCACTCTGGTTTCAACCCCAGGAGCATTACGGTAATCATCAGTATCTTTATCATAGAAGAGCATCATACGATCAGCAAAACATTGAGTGAATGGTGCTAACAGGACCCCGGGATCAAACCATAGCCTGAACCAACCTCCCTTTTGCTTCAAGATTGGGTACCAATGGCAGAACAGGCTCGAGGGCTTGTAGCCACGGGTTAGTCTGGCTTCTAGTTGGTTTCCACCATTTCCTGGTACTAAGATCACGGGGTGGAGATTGCTGGTTGCTTGACAAGCGTAGAACATCATGGACATACAAAGTATTCCCAGCTTGAGCATCAATCTCTTCATGTCTTGTTTTCTACTAAGACATGAAGTGAGATAGAGGAATGGCTAGGTCTTTATGTGCTCACATGACTTGCAAGTTTCAGAACCTTGTAATCTCTCCGACGACTTTGAGGTGGAGAAAGTGACACGTTGTAGAGTAAAGGTTTCGTCCTTCCTTATCCTCCGATGACCTCTCATTATTTTGTACAAGGCCCAAAGGGAAGCTCAGCTTGAAAACAAACATGGGCTTGATCGAAGGAAAATGCAAACACTTGCCTCCACCCCCAATTCACATGAGCCTACCCATGCAAGTTGAGGAACGTTGTTGGATTAAGGTGGAAGCCCATTGCACTCTACATGATTACAATTTACAAGCCTCGCTGATATTTTTAGGTGGTGGAGGGTGGAAATGAATCCCTCGTATTCATGTTTTGAAGAAAATATAACCAATCATGTTTCAGGCTTTATTATTGATTTTGATTCAATGATTTAGATTAATTTAGGAAATAAAATAATAAGGAATTGAATTATTTCTATATTTATCATAAACTAAATCATGATCATTTAAATTAAATTAACTGTGTAAAATTAATAGATACGATGGTCATATTGTTATATAAACATGAAGAAATCTCAGTTTCTTTTGTTTTTATTCTTGCTGAATTAATATATATATAAACTAAACACTAGACAACAATTTCATTTGAAAAATATTGTATAAATTACCAATTTATCTACTATTATGAAAAAAAAAGTAAAATATTGAAGAAATACAAAGACGCTTAATAAAACATATTATAAGACAGTAGTAAGCTTGAAAACATGTACCGATAATTAGTGTTTTTATTAGTTTTAAATTATTATTTTGAGATAACAAATAAAAACATGTCTAGCTAGAAGAATAAAAATAAAATAAAATAATTTATTTTTTAAACAGTTTTCAAATAAGTTTCTGTATTAGACATGTCTTTTCTTTTTCAACCACTCCATTTTTTCTATTCAAGAACTTTCCTAATCAACGGAAGCGCTATAAAGATGCTAAACTTTGACATATTACCCACGCAGGAAAATCGGTCTGCTGTCTTAATCTCCTTTTACCTAACGACCACACATGGTTCAGCCAGCTAATCCATCGGCTTAGTTCCATGCTCAATACCATGGGCACATCTCTCATCGAAGAACAGAACCAACAATCTATTTCTGTTCCAGAAATAAGAAGAAGAAGGAGCAGCGTTTCATTTCCCTTTGTTTTCTCTTACCTGCGCGTGGTGTTGTTTCCGAACATGTAAGCAGTGGCACTAAGCGTTCCGAAAAGACTATCTGTTGCTGACACATTAGACTTGTTGAAGATTTAGTTGTGGGAAGGGGCTGATGAAGAATCTGGATCATTGGATTATTCGATTATGAATCGTTGGATGAATTTAAATCGACAATAATTTTTTTTTATCAACTCAGTGAGTCAAGCTAGATTTAAGAAGAAGTAAATAATTGACCAATGGTTTCTAGAAGCTATATACAATGGGTACCCGCGGATTTAGGTGAAGCTGGTTAGTCGTTAATGCTCGCGTTTCCTTCTCCATTCCATAAATTGTTCCTTGAATTAGGCTTCCTCACCGACCCAGCTTGGAATAACTGGGCATGCAAAATCTCACTCCATCAATTTATTATGCAGCTGGTCGGGCACCGCCACATAACTAGCCAGCTCGGTTCCTTCAATGATTCAGCTTCCGACTTTGAAAGCAAATCCAGCCACTTGGCATTCCTTTTTTTCTCTTAAAAAAAAAAAAACTTGTATATGCTTTGCTTACTCAGCATTGCTCCTGAGCATCAAAGACTTCGCAGCCCTTAAACA
>NW_011503935.1:0-3607 GCF_000495115.2 Populus euphratica | reverse complement strand
CCGGGGCACTCGGTAGCTTGCCATGTAGCCAGATCGTTGTTCTAGAATACAAGTTACAAAGACAACTCACCAGTCGGATAGGCGTCCAACTTCAGCTGCCGTACGGCAACTAAAATTTCTTCTCGTACTTTTCAAGCGTTAATAGCACAATTTATTTTTATATTTTTAAAGTATTTTTTAAAATATTTTTATTTTTTAAAATATTTTTTATTGATTTTAGATAGTTTACATACAGATATTAAAAATAAATTTTAAAAAATAAAAAATATTATTTTAATATATTTTCAAATAAAAAATATTTTAAAAAATAATAATTACTATAATACTTGGATAAATTTAAGATTCATCTAATCATCTCAAGTTAATGTAAAAATTATTATATTAATTTAAGTTTATGGCTGTTGCAGTTGTTATTAATGATTTAATTAAAATCTAGATTAAATTTAACAAGGTTAACTAAATCACAAGTTAACTAAATTATATTAAATTTTTTTAATATTAATTTAGTCAGGTTTAAACTTGATTGATTAGATGAAATAAACTAAGTTATGAGTCAAATTATAAGAAGAGTATTGGGTTTCATTGAGTCAATATATTTTTCTAATACAGTTTAAAACTTTGGATTTAACAACTATATGAAAAGGCTATTTTCAAGGTGGTAATGAGAAATTAGGAAATAACGACTAGTGTCCAAATGAATATTCATCCATTAGATGAGTCAGCAGAGAGGCAGGCAAGATATGGAATGCTGATTACAAAATTCAAGGATAAAACTCGCCTTTGGTCAACCTTTTCCAGCAACTTGTCCGTTTTAGTCTGCTTCATCTGCTAAAATTCTCCTCACGTTCTTATCCAGTGTGTGCGTTGAAAAACAGAAAAGAAAATGAAAAGTCTAAATCCAACGCCTGCCTTCGTTTCATACCAGCAGCCTAATTGTTTTCATCGATCATCTACTCTACATATATAACCAAATCCCACCTAACCTAACTCCGCTGCCAATTCTCCTTCT
The DNA here is from genome assembly GCF_000495115.2 of Populus euphratica. Lineage (NCBI taxonomy): Eukaryota > Viridiplantae > Streptophyta > Magnoliopsida > Malpighiales > Salicaceae > Populus > Populus euphratica. Next base: position 2,598 of record NW_011503935.1, on the reverse strand, counting down.
CTCTGTCTCTCAAAATTTGCAACGATTTTTTTTTTACAAATATCCCATTTTAATTCACAATCTTGATCACCTTCCAGAACCATTGTTATTAGCTAGCTAGAATCCAACATGAAGACAAAAGCACACAACCAAAGCAAGTTCATGCGAGTCATTACAATCCCATTGAGAGTTTTGTGTAAGGCAAGGGATGTTTATGTTAAGAGCATGACAGATTGCTCGATGGGGATGAGATATGGCCCTTCCATGGTCTCGCGAGCAGGACAACACCCTCCCCTGCCCAGGAGTTTCAGTGTTAGCTCATCAAGGTCTGATCATGACGGTGAAGATTACAGAGAGCTTGTTAGAGCTGCTTCTGCCAGGAGCTTGGGTCACAGCAATGAAATTGAGATGTACATGCAGCTATTGAGGCAGCAGCAATCATCGATGATGATGGGGTCCAAAAAGGTGTTGCCAAAGAGTTGCAGTGTTGGAATGGGGTTCATGGGCAAGATTGATGAAGACAAACCATGTGTTTTTGAAGCAGGTGTTGTTGATGTAAAGCCACAGTTGGGTCCGAGAAGCAGTAGCTGTGCTGTTGGAAAAGGAAGGGTTGCCTTCTGAATTGTTTGTGAGGGATCCACCATGAGGAGAGGTAAGTCAAGGGGCTCTCCCTCATGGTTAATTTGGCTCAATTCTTTCCTCCTGTTGTTGATGCTTGGGTAATGGACTGTAATGATCGCTCATCATGGAAGTATATGAATTTTGGGCTTTTGGGAATATCTGCATCTTTGTATATTCAAATGAATCCATATTGAAGAAGAGAAGAATGAAGAACATCATCTCATTGTTTATTTCCAACTCCATTCCTCCTTAGATTTTCTCTTAATTTTTTATCATTCATTTATCAAAATAAATAAAAAAGAAAATATTTGCAAGTTAAATAACTATATTTAGGACATTTTTTTTAATATTCTATTAAAATGAAAAATGAAGAATTTCCTCTAGGACAAATGACGTGGCTAGTTGGAGACAAGTGTGACGGCGTGGGGATGGTGGTGAAGGATGGCGTATGTTTGTGATATCAAAATGATAATATTAACAGTAGTGACAAAGTGATTGATGATGTGTCAAAATAAAATATGTTTAAAAATGGTATTTGGATAATATTTAATTAAATGTTTATCTTAATATTTTTTTTATAGCTCAAAAAGTATATAACTGATAATAAAAGTTCTAATATCTACAAAACAGTCTCTTTAATAGGAGTTAGTTACCTTTTCAATAATACAATGTAATTTTAAAAAAATTATAATAAATAAAAGAAAGCTTTAAATTAAACAACAAAATAATCTCGAACCTTTTGTTTTGACAGAGTGGATAAATTGGAATAATTTGATCTTGATAATATTAATGAAAGATAAAAATCTATAACACTTTACTAATAAAAGATATATATACTTTACAGACTATTAATGATATGAAAATAATAATAAACTATTAAAAGATTTTTTATACGTCAATAGATGTAGGATGATGAGTATACATTGATAATTTATATTAATAGGCTTAAGATAAACCTTCATGGTTATGATATGAATTTTTAACGACTTCCAAACCAATAGGGTTAGGTGTATTGCAAAGTTTAGGATAGACGAGTTTGTTCGTTTATTATCTTTGGGTTAATACATGGCTAAATCCAAGTATATAAATTTTCAGATTCACATTAATTTGAGTTTAACAAAAGCTGGATTTAAGTATATTGAGTTTGACAAGTTATTACTCAAGTACTTGTTAGATCTATGTTGATTTGGGCTAAGCATATTAATAAATTCAAAGATATTTATCAAACCCAAATTGACTTGTGTTCAACACATATCCAAACCCAAATATATTGGGTCTGATAAGTTGTTAGATATATGTAACCCTGGATTCAGCACATGGGTGAACCCAAATGTAATGGATATGACAACTTACCAGATCTACATTAACTTGGATCCAACACATGACAAAACCCTAGTATATTGGGTTTAATAATTTGTTAGATTTATATTTACTTGGACTTAACACATAATTGAACACTAGTATATTATATCTGACTAAATCCATATTTTCTTGGACCTTATGATGGATTCATGTTCTTTCACAAAGATTAAAATATTAAGTTAAAAAGTCTGACTCATTAATAATGATTGATATAGAGGTTGCATGATGCTAGAAGTGGTGAACATGCAAGACTGAAAAATAAATAACATGCTTAATAATTTTATTCCTTTATAATTTTTTAGGATTTTCATTACTTTTCTTTTATTTTTAGGTGTTTTAGTTTGTTTAAGTTGTTTTTTGGTTTATTTTCGGAGTTGCAAACCTCATAAACAGATCGACTACTTGAAAAAAATATTCAATAATAAAATTATGAATTAGGATTTATCTATAATTTTTTCTTTTGAAAATTTTATGTTCTTGTGCATAAGTATTTTCTTTATTGTTTATGTTTACATAAGTTGGTATCATAATCCAACAATTTTTAGTGATTAGTTATTGTATGTTGCTAAATAATCATGCATTGAAGATGTAGTTGCAAAACAAGACGTGCTCGTTTAGAAGGTGATGAAGTGTTTC
>NW_011503940.1:0-7838 GCF_000495115.2 Populus euphratica | reverse complement strand
TTTGAGGAGGTCTGTAACACATATAGTAATTTAAATTGTAGCATGAACACCATCAGATTAAAGCTTTTTCCTTTTTCATTAAAAGATAAAGCTAAAACATGGTTACAAAATTTAAGACCAGGATCCATTCGTGCTTGAGATGAAATGCAACAACAATTGCTAAAGAAGTTTTTCCCATCTCATCGAACAAACTCTTTCAAGAGACAAATCACCACTTTCACGCAAAAACCAGGAGAAACAGTTTACCACTGTTGGGATAGGTATCGAGACTTGCTTAGTACTTGCCCTCATCATGGTTTTGAAACATGGCGATTGGTTTCACATTTCTATGAAGGGTTAACACCTAAAGATAGGCAAATGGTTGAATTGATGTGCAATGGAACTTTTGAAGATAAAGACCCTGATGAAGCAATGAAGTACTTAGACTTGTTAGCTGAAAATGCTCAAATTTGGGACACCGCGGGTAGTTATGAGGCACCGAGTAAAACTCAACCTCACACATCTAGTGGAGGCATGTACAACCTTAGGGAAGATCATGACCTTCAAGCCAAGTTTGCATCTTTAGCTAGAAAAATCGAGGCACTAGAATTGAAAAAGAGTGGTCAATTAAAATCTGTTGAAAACATTGTGTGTCAAATTTGTGAAACAAATGAACACTTAACCAACGATTGTCCAACCTTGCCTTCTTTTAAGGAATGTCTCCATGAACAAGCCCATGCTTTAAACAGTTTCCAAAGGGCCAACCACAACCCATACTCCCAAACATACAACCCTGGTTGGAGAAATCACCCAAATTTCAGTTGGAAGAGTGAGAACAACAATGCACAAACTTCACAACCACCATTTCAAGCACACCATAATTTCCAAAATTCTCATGGATATGCACCTCCTTATGCTCGACCTTTTAGAAGAAATCTTGAGGAAACATTGCATGCATTCATTGAAAAGCAAGAGACAATCAATACTCACTTGAGGAAACATTGCATGCATTCATTGAAAAGCAAGAGACAATCAATACTCAACTCGCTCAAAACATGACAGATTTTAAAGATAATCTTGCAAAATTAACATCTGCTCTCAGTTTCCAAGAGAAAGGTAAGTTTTCATCTCAACCACAACAAAATCCCAAGGGGCAATACAATGCAAATGCAAGTAGTTCCGGAAGCCAACACATGGATCAAGTCAAATCAGTCACTACTCTGTGCAGTGGTAAGGTCATTGAAAAACCCTCTCTTGAACCTTATGAGAAAGATGATGAGTCAATCTTTGAGGGTAAGGAAGGGGTTGAATCTGAAAATTGCAAAGAAACGACTGATTCACCGCTAGCACTTCCATTTCCTCAAGCCATGACCAAACAAAGGAAAGTCAATCATAACTCTGAAATTTTTGAAATTTTCAAACAGGTAAGGATCAATATACCTTTGCTGGATGCTATTAAACAGGTTCCTTCCTATGCTAAATTTTTGAAAGATCTATGCACTGTGAAGAGGAAACTGAATGTGAAAAAGAAAGCCTTTCTAGCCGAACAAATAGGTGCTATTCTTCAGAATAATAATGCTTTGAAATATAAAGACCCTGGTTGTCCTACAATTTCTTGCTTTATTGGAGAGCATAAAATTGAAAGAGCCTTACTTGATCTTGGTGCTAGTGTGAATTTACTTCCATATTCAGTTTTTCAGAGTCTCAATCTAGGTGAGTTAAAACCAACTTCTATAACTCTTTTACTTGCCGATAGATCTATAAAAGTGCCTAGAGGAATAATTGAAGATGTGTTAGTACAAGTTGATAAATTCATTTATCCTGTGGATTTTATTGTCTTGGACACACAACCTGTTGAAGTATGTAATTCATTTCCTGTTATTTTAGGACGTCCATTTCTTGCAACTTCTAATGCATTGATTAATTGTAGGAATGGACTAATGAAGCTATCATTTGGAAACATGACATTGGAGATGAATATTTTCAACATTTGCAAGCAACCTAGAGATGATAATGATTTACAGGAAGTGGACTTTACTGAAAAATTAATTCATGATCAATTTCCAACCACTTCCAATGAAATTGAGATTGATGAATCTGATGATTTGGAAATGATTTATTTTCAGGAAGAATCAAAGACAAGTAATTGGAGGCCACAAATTGAGGAATTGCCACCACGACCAATTAAGTCCATACCTTCAAGTGTTCAACCACCAAAACCTGATTTGAAGCCGTTGCCATCCAATCTCAAATACTCATTTTTGGGAGAAAATGAAACTTTTCTGGTAATAATCTCTTCCAAACTTAATGCACATCAAGAAGGTAAGTTATTACAAACTCTGAAAATGCACAAAAAAGCATTAGGATGGACCATAGCTGATATAAAAGGAATTAGTCCTTTGATTTGTACACACAGAATTTATTTAGAGGAAAATGCTAAACCCTCTAGAGAAATGCAACGAAGGCTAAATCCTAATATGAAAGAAGTAGTGAAAAATGAAGTCATTAAGCTTCTAGATAATGAAATCATTTATCCTATTTCTGACAGCAAATGGGTAAGTCCTACCCAAGTTGTACCTAAGAAGTCTGGAGTCACTATGATAACAAATGAGAACAATGAGTTAATTCCCACTAGAACTGTTACTGGTTGGTGCATGTGCATTGACTATAGGAAACTTAATTCAATGACTAGAAAAGATCATTTTCCTTTACATTTCATGGATCAAATCCTAGAAAGAGTTGCAGGTCATGAATTTTATTATTTCCTAGATGGCTATTCGGGTTACAACCAAATTGAAATTGCATTGGAAGATCAAGAAAAGACTACTTTCACATGTCCATTTGGTACTTTTGCATATCGAAGGATGCCTTTTGGATTATGTAATGCACCAGCCACATTTCAAAGATGCATGCTTAGTATATTTAGCGATATGGTTGAACATTTTCTTGAGATTTTCATGGATGATTTTTCTATTTTTGGTGATTCATTTGATGATTGTTTGACTAACTTAGGAAAGGTTTTGACCAGGTGTGAAGAGAAGAATCTTGTGCTGAATTGGGAAAAATGTCATTTTATGGTAACAAACGGCATTGTACTTGGTCACATTGTTTCATCAAAAGGAATTGAGGTTGACAAATCTAAAATCGAGTTAATTGCAAACTTGTCAATACCAAAATCTCTTAAAGATGTTAGATCATTCCTAGGACATGCTGGTTTTTATAGAAGGTTCATCAAAGATTTTAGTGTAATATCTAAGCCTTTAAGTAACCTTCTAACAAAGGATACTATTTTTGAATGGACTGAACATTGTGAAGAAGCCTTTGTTAAACTTAAAAACTTGCTTACTTGTGCTCCTATCATTCACCCTCCCGATTGGTCATTACCTTTTGAAATAATGTGTGATGCTAGTGATTATGCCGTAGGTGCTGTTTTGGGACAAAGAAAAGATAAGAAACCTTATGTAATTTAGTATGCAAGTAAAACTTTAAATAGTGCTCAAATGAATTATACCACCACTGAAAAAAAATTACTTGCAGTAGTATTTGCATGTGAAAAATTCAGATCTTATCTTGTTGGCTCACCTGTTGTTGTTTTTAGTGATCATGCAGCATTGAAATATCTTCTTTCTAAGAAAGATTCTAAGGCTAGATTGGTGCGGTGGATTTTATTACTTCAAGAATTTGATATCACAATCAAAGATAAGAAAGGCAGCGAAAATGTTGTCGCAGATCACTTGTCAAGATTGACAACAAATTCGAAAACTGACATCACACCAATCGATGACTACTTCTCCGATGAATCTTTAGTTTCTGTCTCTACAATGCCTTGGTTTTCTAATATTGTCAATTTTCTTGTTTCAGGACAATTGCCAGCTCATTGGAGTACCCAAGATAAAAGAAAGTTCTTGAACGAAGTGAAGAACTTTTATTGGGATGATCCTTATTTATTCAAATATTGTCCTGATCAAATATTTTGAAGATGCATTCTGGACAGTGAGGTAAGTAGTGTCATTAAATTTTGTCATTCTGAGGCATGTGGGGGCCATTTCTCATCAAGAAAGACAACTGCAAAAATCTTACAAAGTGGATTTTACTGGCCCACCATATTCAAAGACTCACATGCATTCTGCAAGTCTTGTGAAAATTGTCAAAAGTTGGGATCTATTTCAAAATGTCACATGATGCCTTTAAATCCTATTATTGTCATTGAGATCTTTGACTGTTGGGGTATAGATTTCATAGGCCCATTCCCTCCATCATTTGGTTTCTTATACATATTAGTCGTAGTAGATTATGTTTCAAAATGGATAGAGGCAATTCCAAGTCGAAACAATGATCACAAAATAGTGATAAAGTTTTTGAAAGAAAATATTTTGAGTCGATTTGGAGTCCCTCGAGCCATAATAAGTGATGGTGGAACACATTTCTGCAACAAGCCATTTGAGTCTTTAATGAAGAAATATGGAATCACACACAAAGTTGCCACCCCTTATCACCCTCAAACAAGTGGACAAGTAGAGCTTGCTAATAGGGAGATCAAACATATTTTGGAGAAAACAGTGAACCCTAATAGGAAAGACTGGTCTTTAAGACTTAATGAAGCACTTTGGGCTTATCGAACTGCTTATAAAACATCATTAGGTATGTCACCTTATAGACTAGTCTATGGAAAACCTTGTCACTTGCCTGTGGAACTTGAACATAAAGCTTATTGGGCTATTAAAGCTTTCAATTCAAATCTGGATGATGCTAGTCAACTGCGAAAATTACAAATAAATGAGCTTGAGGAAATAAGAAATGATGCATATGAAAATTCAAGAATTCATAAAGCAAGAATTAAAGAGTTTCATGACAAGAAAATACTGAGAAAAACCTTCAATGTTGGTCAAAAAGTCTTGCTTTATAATTCTCAACTGCATTTATTTCCTGAAAAATTAAGATCAAGATGGAGCGGTCCTTTTATTGTGAAACATGTGTATCCATATGGGGCCTATGACATCGAGAATCCAAAGAATGACAATGTTTTCAAGGTAAATGGACATCGTCTGAAAGTTTACTTTGATAATTTTTCAGTTGAACATAACTCTATTGAATTGGGTGATCCTGTATATAAAGATTGATTTTATTTTATTTTATTTTATTTTATTTTTGTTTCTTTTTGAGTGATTTTTGCAAGTTTCTTTCACCCCGGTCAAATGGCGGATAACTGTACTCCGTGACTTAAGTCGGTTCTTTCAGTTTCCCATAATTACTGATATCTATGTATATATCTGTGCAATTCTTTGAATCTCTCTTCCAATTCTCATTTGAAAATGGACACTAATCTTGAAAAATTGAAAAAGTATTTTCCCATTCTGCCTCAAAATGCGATTACAAAAATTTACTGTGCTAGATGTGCAAGATTGAGATTGTTAATGAATCATGGAATTCTTGAAGATATTCGCTGGCTGATTGAAGCAAAGGTCCGATTATCAGGTGAGTCCTCTAATTTCTTTATTTCACACATGCCTAGAACAAGTAAAAGCACTTTTGCAAAGAAACGTCGTGTAAAACGACTAGAAGTCTGTCATCGATGTGCTAGATGGACTTGTAATACACAATGTCGTTCTTTAGGAATGATATCTATAAACCGTGAAGATAAAATACAATTCATTAAGTATGGCCTGAGTAAGGAGTCTTTAGATAATCTTCTATTGACTCTTAAGACGCATCCTAGTGGAGATGTGCATCATGGAATTCATGATTTATGGCCACTATTTCATAAAGAACATGATCGACTTAGTCTTGGGAATCTGACTAAAAAAGACCTTATTTGCCAGTTTTTAAGAAAACTGGATGGGAAGCCTATCCCCGACCTATAGAAGGCGTTTAAGCCGTTCTTGAACGTAAAACCAAGGGAAGATGTGAGCCACAATCTCAACTACCTGTACATACACATGCTTTTTCAAAAAGTAAATAAATAAATAAATAAAAAGAGAGAGAGAGTGTGTGAGACTCCAGCTGGCCTACATATAGGTGTTATGATTGCCTTTCTCATTTCTCATCTATAAAACCCTCTCTTCCTTCCTTTCATTTCTACTCAACCCATACATTCAACAAATACAGAAGTGTGTAGAAATGACAAGTTCCTCAGGTCATCAAATAAGAAATATTTGTGTTTTCGGTGGATCTAGTCCTGGGAAAGAAAAGGAGTTTTTAGAATCAGCAAATCATCTTGGTCAGGTGTTAGCTGAGAGAAAGATTCATTTAGTGTATGGGGGAGGCAGTCTTGGGTTAATGGGAGGTGTGTCAATAGCTGCATTTTTAGGAGATAGTCAAGTTTTATGAGTCGTCCCTGAAGCTTTGGCATAAGAGGACATCATTGGAAAAACAATTGGAGAGGAACTTCAGGTCTCCACAATGTCGGCTCGAATGAATGCAATGTTTAACCATGCTGATGCCTTCATTGCTTTACCAGGTGGTCTAGGCACATTGGAAGAGATCTTTCATATTTCCTCTTGGGCTCAATTGAACATTCACCATAAACCCATAGGTTTGTTAAATGTTAATGGTTATTATGATAAGTTATTGTCTTTTCTTGATCATCCTGTGGAACAGGAATTTCTAACATCTTCTACACGACAAATCATAATCTCTGCTGCTATTGCCGAACAATTGATTGACCAACTACAATCTTTCAGTCCTGTGATTGATCCTTCCATGAGTCGCATAAATTGGTCATCTAAGGAAAGCCGTAAAAAGCTTAGATTGGATTTGAGCCTTCATTTGTGAATTTTTGTGTCTTTTGGTTTTATTATTGTGTTTTGTTATTTCTTATTTTTGTTTTAGTGTGTTTCAGGTTTGTCGGTGTTCGTTATTTCAGGTGATATCTTCTATACTCTATCTTTCTACCTTAAAACATTGAGGAAAATGTCTCGTTTTGGTTGGGGGGACAGGGTATAAAAAAAAAATTTGTTTTTTTTTTAAAAATTGTTTTTCATTTCATAAAGCATGTGCATAATTGTTGTTACTAGGATGACAGAGTAAATGAGCTCTTTTGTTAAAGTGACTCTTGAGACGCATCTTAATAACCATTCTTAACAAGGTCTATTATAATACTTCCTGAAATATTCAGATTTACAAACTCTCGCATTGTTATCACTTAATTCTGCTCACATACTTATTTAACATGTAACATGTATTTTTAAACCTTAATTTACACACACACACTTTAACATATGATTGTGGGTTGCATATTGGATTATTACATTATTTATGTTCTTTTGTTAAAGGTAACAACTAAGGGAAAGGGATTGTATATAATTAAGAAAAAAAACATGAAAAAAAAGAAAAAGAAAAAAAGAAAAAATGATGATAATAAAAATGTAGATAAGTTTGGTTTCGTAGCCTCCCTAACCTAAGCAATTAAGCCCGAAGGGGTGTTTTAACACCTAATACCCTAAACTCAACTGACTTGGGAGCTATTGGCCCAACGCTTGTTACATGGGTTGAGGAGAAAAGCTTAAGGAAATCAAACATTGCACTATCTACATATCAGTATCTGCGACCCGAGTTACTAAGCTCGTAAGGGTGTCTTAACACCTAATGCCCTAAGACCAACTGGTCTGGGAGTCATTAGCTGAAAACTCGTTACATGGGTTAAAGATGCATGATGTTTTTAAATTATATGTATATATATTTAAAAAAAAAAGAAAAAAAAAAGAACAAAAAAAAGACAAAAATAATAATCCCAGCCCAAGGAAGTTAACCTTAAACATTAGAACAAAAATTTTGTTTTCTTACAAGAAAAGCCCCATAATTATTTGTTGATACATTAAGCATAAAAGAAAGGTTTATTAATATCTTGTTAAGAGGTATTA
>NW_011503930.1:0-7906 GCF_000495115.2 Populus euphratica | reverse complement strand
TTTATTTTTAAAAATTTTAATTAAATAAAAATTAATTTAAAAAAATTAGGCTATTAAATTTCGTGGAGTCAATGACTTAATTTACAAGTTTAACGAAATAATCCTGGTTGTTCTGGTGAGTTTAGTGAAGTATCTTTTTTTTCTTTTAATTTAACTTGATTATATGATCATTTGTTTTTTTGACTGTATAGATAAAAAAATAGTTTAAAAAAACATGTTATTAAATTTTAAAAAATCCATGGGTTTGTTGATGAGTTTGACAAGTTTAAATTTTTTTTATCCATTTTTTTATTTCATCTTTTGATGTTAGGCTGATTGATAATTGAGTTTCATAATTTATTTTGTTTTGTTTTCTATAAGGTTATCAAAATCTTAAAAAAAAAGTCTAAATATTAGTTTGACGCTGAATTTTGCAATCATCTTTTTTTGTTATCATATAGTTAAATAAAAAATAATTAAAAAAAATAAGTTATTAATCTCAATGAAATTCATTACTCAGTTTACAAGTTTGACGTGTTGACCCGAGTTACTTAATTCACGAGTTTAACGAGTTTACCTATCAAACCTGATATGTTTCTTCTTTTTTTAGTTTATGGTTATTTAATTTTTCTAATTATTTTTTTTATTTCACTCTTCTTCAATAGTAAATTGGTTGGGAAATGAAATTCATGGCTTATTTTTTTCTATTTTTTATAGAGTTATTATGATGTTAACTAAACATCTTTTTTTAGAGTTGTTACTTGATTTTACAAGGATTTAATACTATCATAAAATTAAATAAAAATAATTTATAAAAATAAAATTAAACCTATTGAAGTCCATGACTCATGTCTTAGGTAATCGAGGTCGATTTAATTTGATATCGTCTCAATATTAAAAAAAATATCACCTTTAAATTCTTTTAAAAAAATTATATTGTATTTTTATTAACTATTCGAGTTATATTTGAATCAATTAGATAAATAATTTATTTTTAATTAATTTTTAATGATTTAATTTACAAGTTAAGTAACGAGTCAAATCTACAAGTTTAAGATTCATCCACTTGATTGGATTAAATTGAATTTGATGATAATATTAAAAAATTCAACATACTCTTAATATATTTTTTTGCAGCTAAAAAAAATGATAATTCAACTGCAGCGGAGTGGGGGAGAAACAATAGCGATGGAAGACTAAATTTAAGCTACATGCATCATCCTTCACCACCACAATTTATCCAGGCAAGCATGTTTGCCAAATCAAAGCAAGGAGGCGACTATAACTTTATTTCTTCGATTTTTGTCTGTAGTAATTCACGATCTAGTTGGGAAGGCAGAAATATTGCTTAAATATGGCAACGAAAACGACTATTTCCTAACTATCTTTTCACTCGATGAATGACCAGGGACATTTTACATTATTTTTTATACCACCTTTTTCTCTTTTTGGGTGGAGCATAAAGGTCACTTCATGCTCTCTCTCCCTCGAACCTGCCCTGGATGTGATTCCAAGTTCCTGATCTCCCCCTCTTGTCTCTATGAGCTATCAAGGGTCCATGTTCGCAGGTGTCAGCAAGGGAGGTTAGCCAACTTTTTGAGCAAAAGCTGTGAGATTTAGCATTGCTCAACTGGGAAAAGAGTTTTCAAGTGCATGCAACTGTGCTTGGATTGCACATAATTTGTTCACAGCTTTTTCATTAGCCAAACCCCAACGCCATCCTGCTCCATCTCCCTAGCTTGGTATTTGAATTTTAGAACCTATGAACATCACAAAATTGCATTAACAAGCCGAATAAACAGAAAACTAGAACCTAGTAATTGGTTAATCTGGTAGCCAGTTCATTCAGCCTAGTAATTGGCTACCAGAGTAACCAATTATTAGGTTTTGATTCTTCTTCTTTTTTTTTTTTTGGTTAAGTGTACATTCTTAGCAAACCAAGGACTTCATTCTACTTTTTCATAATATATTTATAAACTGGATTTGGAGGATTAAATTGGTTCGAGGAATGATTTATAAATTGAGTGGATTAATTTGGATTAATTATTTTTTTTAAATAAAATAAAACAATAAACACAAATTAGAGAGATGATTGAATTAGTTGAATGCTATGTTTTTATTAGATCAATGTCTTCATATAAAAAACAATTAGATTGACACAATTAGAGAGATGATTCATTAATTGGAGCATCGTCGTGTCACATAAACACAAATTAAGCCATAATTATCTATGTTGTGTGTGATATTCTAATACCCCCGTCAACGCATAATGTTTTGGTTCTTCCATAAGAATCTCATTTTCAAAGGTTATAACTCATTAATAAAATACTAACAAAGATTTTGTGTTTATTTATACAAATTTTATAATAGCTTGTTTAGTTTTGTGGTGTAATATATTTTTTTAAAACTTTTTTCATTTAAAAATATATAATAACAATTTTTATTTATTTTTAATATTAGTACATTAAAATTATATAAAAAATACTAAAAATCATTAATATTTTTGAAATAAAACAAACTCAAGAATAAAAACTATCACTCTTCTATTCTATGAACTTTAGAGATATCATGAGGTCATCAATTATCATTTGCCTCTACTTATTTCATGTTCATGAGGAATAAAAAAACAGGATATTCCAAAGTCAGATTGATTGAACCTACTCACGTTCCAAAAGGACAGATTAATGAAGAAATATTAAAATGGTAACTTTCTAAAGTGTAATCCAACCATAAAATTAAGAATCCAAGAAAAAATCAAATTTGACAAGAAGAAAAAAATGGTTTGTGAGCATGATGCACATTGCCAGATATTATTGTTTTTGTCTGAATGTGTGGGAGACCTCAGCAGTGCGTCCATTATGAACTGCATGCCAGAGGGCAAAACAGATTTATCTATTTAAAAGAGCGAAAGCAAGTACGAGAGGGAGGAAATCCACTGATCTTAACCACTATCTTTGTTTAATGCATAAAAAAAAATACAAACAAATGTTTTGGCCATGATTAACAAGACAATGAACAGAGAGTTCCAAGCTATAAACCACTAGGAGGATTGATTTTCTGGTGCTTGGTTGGATTTAAGAAACGTGGTAGACTTTCACACATTACTTGGATCACAGATCTTGTTCTTGCAGCTAAAGTTTCCATGCTACTGTTCTCCTGAAATGAAAGCTACAATTTTACTACCATTGGCCTTCGGATCCATTTGGAATTCCAGCTGCTGCGGCATACGCAGATAGGCTTCTGGATTCCAATCCATCCATACACATAGCAATATATATATGTATATGGCTTACAATAATTGGAGTTGAGGGGAAACAAATTGGAGAAAATATTGTGAAAACCGATTCTATTAGAATAATCATATTTAAAAGGGAAGTGGGGGAGGAACAAAGTGCTTTAGAAAATTCCAATGTCCTTTATGTATATAGTTTGTGGTTGAAAGATGGTGGCGAAGAAAGCGAGTCCCACTGAGAGGCACTTTGTCTCATGGAATGAGGAATCCATTCACATCATAATAAGCACCATGGCCCTTCAACCACCCATAAAACATATTGCAGAATTTAGATTTCAATATGGAATATATATAAAAGAAAACAGATAATCTATAGAGGGGGCCCTGGTTGAGCTCCAGCTGTACGTCCAAGTGCTTCAATATCTCCACTCCCACGTGATTTACTAATTCATCATGCCTGTTCAACTGTTGATAATGGTCTTTCATCACATTAGTTGAGGGAGGGAGGGAGGGAGGTCATTTCATGCATAGCATAATTTTGCTAGTGGGTTCAAAGGCTAAACAGACAGGGCATGCACGGCAAAAGCCTCGGTGATACGAGGATCAGTGGGACCTTAGTTAATCAAGGAACTGGTGAGGTAGAAAACCAATGGAACATCAATAAAAAGGAGAAAAGGACTAAATAAATTTAACGACGGAAAGTGAAGAGTTTCCTCCTAATCTAGACTTGAGTTAACCAAAAGAGATGCGTGCAGGAGAAGGGAGCTGCAAGAAACAGGGATTGCAATTCAATACAATCCAATGGAAATGGATCCGAGGCCCCTACAGGCTTCAAAGTCATGGGTCGGGTGACCAAACACAAGGCCATCGATCCAGGCAGACCAAAAATAAATTGCAACATGCGGTACTTCAACATCAGTTCAATAAGGTCTCTGGGTAGCTAGGGTTCATCTTTATACAACTCTGTTGAACATGCGCAAGCTTAGACCAAAAACAACATCAGTAAATCCCAGGATTAGCTAATGTTAAAACAGAAAGCAAAATATTCTAAACAAATTCCATCCCAAAAATGACAACTACAGACAATAGAGTTAGAATTCAGAATTCAGCAGATTACATCACTAAGGAGAATAAAAGAAAAGGAAAATAGAAACTCCCTCGCACCATATTTCTGACAGCGCCTCCAAAAACAGATATCAAGCTCTCCATTTAGCGGTAGTACTGCAGTCAGAAACAAACATGAATAAGTCTCACCTCACCTAATAAACAAATCTAGCAGCAGCCATGTAGAGTAATCTACGGCAATGCCACACTTCAAAGAATTAATTTACTATGAAAACCTCTCCTATATATTTCATTATGTTTTCCTTTGTAAAGAGAGGAGGATTGAAGGTTCTCAAGGTGTGGGGCGATGCGATGGTAAAAAACTTAAGATCTACATAGTAAATATCAAGTTTGAGTCACAACATATATTTTTTATAAAAATATAGGATAGTTTAAATTTTACTTGTTTATTTAAACCTATAAAACTTTTCGGATAGTGAAGTTTTCTCAAATCCAAAAAATAGGTTGAAGGCTTGAATACTCTAGCGGGAGAGTTCAAACCGTGACCCTTGCATAATAAAAGAGGCCACTGCAAATGTTACTGTCATCTTAACTTGATGAAGCCTATTTCCTTGGCATTGCTTCTGAAGCACTGCCTACAGCACATCAGTCTATGCTTCCTGATTATCCCATGAATCCCGTGAGCGTTTCCACACACTCGGCTCCCAACAAGGGGATTCAAAGTCAAAAGAACAGAAATGCAATAACTTGACCTAAAATGGATCACCGCCATTTTTCAAGGACCTAAGCAAACAATGCAATCAAGAAAAACATCAAACCTAAGAGAAAATTTTTCAAGGACCTAAGCAAACAATGCAAGTGAGATTAGTCGTAGTGAACCGGACACCTACAACAAAGCAAAAACTTATGCAAATAAGAAATTCATTAGTTGTTCTTTCACATTTGAAAACTAACCAACGAAAATAGATAGCATAGACATTGAACACAAACTCTAAAACGAGACAGAACACGAAACTAAAACAACATGGGAATCACCAAATCAAGAAGTCGGTTACTTATTTTGGTTCTGAACGCTTCAAGGCCCAAGTAAAGCAACAAAAAGTAAACTCAAAGGCCTAAACCTCAGTTAAAAAACTTGCGCCTGTACCTTGAAAACCTTTGGTGTTTTGCGAGGAAACAAGTAGAAACATTATTTTTTGGAGATAAAAGATAGATTTTTCGAGGGGAATGAAGTATAGAAGAGAGTTGGCAAACAAGAAATTGGAACGCACTTGAAAAACGTGTAGGCTGACCTTTGCTAAACTTAGGAATAATTTTTCATGTACAGATATTTTTCAAGAGAATGACGACGGTAATCATTTTTCTATGATATATTTAACGTCAAATAAAGATAGGAAAATCTGAATAACATAACTTTTAAATAAATAAATAAATAAATAACTGGACTGTATTGATCCTATCATCCTAACATGCGATGCTTCCAACAAAGAAAGCATCACATTAAGTAATTTAAGTATAAATAATTTATTCTATATATTTTTTATTAAATAAAATATGAGTTCGATTTTTTTTTAATTTAGTATTTAGATTATTAATGTGAATTGGTTTATAATTAGCAATTTGTCATTTTTTAAGGTAGTATCATCTAGACAGGAATGCCATTTTAAATAAATCACAGCGCAGGAGCAGGTTTTCATAAAATAAAAAATTTTGCCATCCAATTCCTTTTCTTTTTAATTCTTTCTCTGCACCAAGATCTTGTCATTCTCTATGCATACTACTTATACCATATCTTTTATTTTTTCTACCCTTATATGAAGCCTTAATTCCTGCCATGTTTTATTACTTTTTCCCAATTTTCCTCCTCTTTCCTGGATGATGCCTCAATTCCACCATGCCTTTGAGTTTTTTTTAATACCTTAGCATATTTTTTTTTAAATCAGTAAAATAGCATAACCCAAAAAATAATTAAGGGTTTACAACGCTTAATCTAGCTAGTCGTATACATCTGTGACTCTTATCACATTTAATATATGTGATTTGTGTGTCGTAGATAACGATCGTATCATTATGATGGGAATGAAAAGGCACTACCAAAGATAATTTTTTTAATCACTAACTCCCTAAAAAACACAATTCAAATAATTAGTTTTTCTAACTTCATAACATATAATATAATTATATCTAATAATTATCTCAGCTTATGAAAAGGGCATAAAAAAATCATAAAAAGACCTACAATGCTTGCGAAATAGCTTGAAAGTACTATGCTAACTTGTTCAACACAAGGATGAGTCTACAACATGAATGTGGGGGTAAAAAAGACCAATATCACCCTAGTTCATGATCAGACTTGAGATGCTCGTGGATGAACCTTCACAACCACTCTAACTTGTCTAACTTGATGATAAGTTCGTGTAGATATTATAGTTATTAGTGATAATAGTATCATCATGAAAACATAGTATTCTAAAATTATCAGTTATTATGTCAAGAAACAAAATAACAATACAAATCTAATTTATTAATATCATACATTTAATCAAGGCAACAAAACCATAACAATAACATAATAAGCAAAAATCTAAATTCATCAAATTTACAAGTGAGACTTAAAATTCACCAAATTTTGCGATCATAATAAATTATCAACTTAATTCATGTATTTCATAACTAATTATCTTATCTTGTACTTAATTTAATATAATCCCTAATTTAACCTAAATAAATCTAACTCTATTCTTGATTTACATTTAACAACAATAAAAAATCATTGATTAGTGTGCAAATTAACATGATTACCAATTTAAATTATGTCTAATTAATATAATTATATAAAAAACTATGTTTTTTAAGAACCCTAATTCTAAACCTTATCATTTTTTAAATCAAATTAACAAACACTAGCATAAATTACATCACATTGATAAAGAAAAGGCATTGAAAATACCTTCAAGTATAGAATATGGATCATGGACGGTGACCAATGGTGCCAGTTTTAGTCAGAAATGGATTGACCTGCGATAAGGGTAATCTCATGATGTTTTGAATGATAACTAATTATGAAAAAAATTAGGAGAGAAAGAGAAAAAAGAGTTTAAGGGTTTTAATTTCATTATAAGTTATAAATAACCAATATGACATGTGTCATAGATGAAAATTATACAAAAGTTATAGATGACACTTATAATTTGATAGACTATGATATATTTTTAAATATTTTTTTATTGTATTGCTTTACCATTTTTTTTAATTGTGTTAGAATAAAAAAAACTCCATGTATTTTCCATTTGTCTCTCTCTTTTTTTTTTTATTTACGTGAGGTGTCCGAGCCAGCTTGCGCACACCACGACTAATCCCCACGACCCACTGAATACCCTGCAAACCCAGTAGGCATGTAAGGCACCGCGGGGGTGACAGACGTGCACACCAGGGCTCGAACCCATAACAATGGAAGGCACCGCTAGGCCAATCACTGGAATGCATTTGTCTCTCTTAATTTGATGCAACAATGCTCGACTGTTTGCTTTTTGTATAATTTCCTCTCCCTTTTGATATCTGATTCATGCTTTTCAGTTGCATTGTTTTAAGAAAAAAAATGCGTACAGCCATTGTTTGAGTTCATTATAT
>NW_011503928.1:2908-7911 GCF_000495115.2 Populus euphratica | reverse complement strand
TCAATTCATATCAATTTTATCCATAAAAAAAATTAATTTTATATCAATAGCTATAATTTATCTTAAATATTCTTTACCTTTCACTTTGTCTAAAATAATTGATGTGAGCTTAAGAATTATTTTAATTTCATGTGTTTGCGTGGATTTTTTGCTTGCTTGAGGCATTTACAAAGGGTTTATAGAGGTGTTTAAAGCATTTTATTGATATTTTTTTTTAAGAAAAGATTAAAAATAATTTTTTATGTAAAAAAACCACGAACCTCAATTTATCATCTTTATTATTTTTTGAAATATTTTAAAGTAAATAACATATCATCTTCCCATTACCTGATAAAAAAATAAGGATTTATGCATGCAGGTATGCCTTTGCAGGGCCACACTCATATGCCCATTCAAAGTAGGATAAATGTTTTTTTTAATTAATATTTTTTTTAACATGTATTCTTATAAAATAGTTTTTTAATTTATATTTAAATTAATAATCATTCTCTTAGATTTTTTAGATTATTTATTTAGTATTTGTTAAAAATAATAGTTGTTTTTTTTATTTTGTTTATATTTAATGTCTCAAAAAAAATTATTCTAATTCATTTATATTTTTTATGTTTTATGTAAATAAAATTTATTTAAAAAAAAAACCTAAATCATGTGAAATAATCACCATGAACCCAAACATTGTAACCCCTCTCACATGGATTCACCATGCAAGTTTGTTTTTTCATTTTGGCCGACAAACTATTTTTTTTTGAGTGATTTCAACATTTTCAGGCTTAATTGAAGAGCAATTTCATCAAATTTATTAAGAAAGAACAATATTAAAAGAATAAGATTTAAAATGAAAAGAAAAAATAAATAAATGACAATTTTAAAATTGAGTTAATAATATCTCACCCATGCTAAGCCCACGTGCAAAGGCTTTTTTTTAGGTCCATTGTTTTCTATTAGTTATCTTTTTTTTTTTAATTTTATGTTTTGGTATTGAATTTTTTATTAGTTTTTTTCTTTCAATTTTTAAAAGAAATTTACTATTTGTTATGATGCTTTTAAAATAAGACTTAATTTTTACTGATATTAAGATGCAATCTTTTTAAGAGACCCTAATTAAATTTCTTTCTTTTTAATTTTATTAAGAAGTTGTTTGTTTGCCCGAAAAGTGATTTCTTGAAAACCACTCTCCAAACTTTCCTATGTTTATTTGTTATTAGAGAAGTTCGTTAATAAAAAACACTTTTTAGAAGTTGTGAAGAATTTCAAAATATCATATTATTTGCTAATTATATCAAATTTGGTCTTTAAATTTTTGATTTATATATATATTGTTTGAATCTTTTTTTTTTAATTTTATCTTTTAAAATTTAATTTTTATATTAACTTTGGTTCATATTTTTATGATTGTTATTTGCTTTTCTCTTATCATTTTTTTTAATTGAAATTTTTTATCTATTAAATTTGATCCTTATTCTTTTGATTCTTACTTATTTTATTTGAGATAATTTATGAAATTAGATTTTTTTTTCAATTTCATTCTCATTCAACTATTTAATTTGTAAGATTTGTTTCTCATTATTTTAATAAACTTGAAAAAAAGTAAAACATTAATAAGCTACCTTTCAGCTCATTTTCCATAACATAATTAAATACTAAAAAATATTTTTCAACTTATTTTCCATGACATTACCAAATATAAAAAAATAATTCACTTTCCATGAAAAACCACTTTCCAGCAAACAAATGTGTAATAGCCTTACACAACATGCTGTATATTGTCTATTTTGGCGCAGCCCAACCCGTCTTTCATGCCTCATGATTTGCCTCAAAACGCGTACAACATGTTAGCAACCAACATTACTAATAAGATTAGCTATCAAACCCTCATTCTCTAATATATGATATTACAATGCACTTCTTTTAAGGAGTCTAACGACCCAGTCGGCACAACTGGATAGCCAATAAGGTCAGCTTTGATACCAAATGTAACAGCCCAGCCCAAGATGTTGTATGTTGTCCGCTTTGGCTCAGCCCAGCCCGACTTCCATGCCTCATGATTTTATTTGTGGTAACCCACAGGCTCCAAAACGCGTATAAAATATTAGCAATCAGCACTACTAATAAGGTTAGCTATCAATCCTTTACTCATCAATGTGAGATATTACAAAACGGGCCCTAAATCACTTTCATATGCTTCTTATTGTTGTTTTATTAAATAAAACATTAATTCTAATAAACAATAGTATTAAATATAATAAAGTACATGACCCATAAAAGATTTAAAAAAAAAAATAGTTAACAAGATATAATTAAAAAATCAACATATTAGCTTGCATTCCGCGACGGGTTAATAACAAAAAACATTTCAAATATAAAAAAAATATTAAGAGGATAAAGAATATTTTAAATAATTTGAATTTAACATCATGCCATACCCAAGTTGAAAAAACTTGGATCTGGTAATCATATTTTGATCCAACATATATCAATAACTTTTAGAGAAAAAAAATAAAAAAATATAGCTCACTCATAATAATCTGAACATTTAAAGTGTAATTCATGCTATAAATATTCTACGTTTACAGTTTGGTTAGTAATACAAGTACTTTATATACATAACACCAGCACAATGATTTTCCGGACGTGTTTTAAAATATAGCATGATAAGCATCAATCTCCTATCTCATTCCTGCATGTCAACGTTATTAGCGCTTGTTTGATGCTAAAATCAAATCATAATTAAGAATTCATATGATTTTGAAATGATCACTTGTGTTGTAAAATGATTTCTTCAATCTTGGAAATCATTCGCGGGCACGTGAAGAAGGGGGGATTTGATGAGGCCCCGAAACAGTTTCGAATATGGATGGAATAAAACCGGACTCGCTTTCGGTTTCTAGTGTTCTTCCTGCCTGCGCAAGAACAATAGCTCGTAAGAATGGGAAAGCGATTCGCAGATACTTCACTTGGAAATGGATTAGACCTTAATCTTATAGTTCAAAACGTTACTGTGGACATGTGTGCCAAATCAGAACTTGTCGATTGTGCTTTAAAAGTTTTTGCAAGGATGAAGAAGAGGGATGCAGTCTCATGGACTGATGATATTAGGCTTTAGCTTACATGGAAAAGGTGAGCTTGGAGTAGAATTGTCCCGCGGGATGGAGAAGGACCAGAGAGCAGAGATTGATCAATTCACCCGTGTAGCTAGCTGTCCTACATTGCTGCACTACAGCTTGCATGGTTGATCAGGAAGGAAAGTTTTACTTCAAATGTATCAAGGAACCTAAGGAAGCACACTATACGTTAATGGTATCTCTTCTTGCTCGTGTTTGCCTTTTTGATGAGGCAAGAGCCTTTCTTATTGAGAAGCATCACATTGAAAGGCACTCAGAGGAGGCGCTGAGAGCGCTGCTAGATGGGTGCTGGATCCACCATAGACGAAATTTAGGTAAGCGAGTCTTTAAGCAACTTCGTTGTTTAGAACCTCTTAAAACTTCACATAAAAATTGGATTTATGTTCTTCATGAATTTGGATCGAGATACATGAGTTTGAATTGTGCTTTGTTTTTAAGCTTGATTGTTGTTGAAAAAATAAGTACATTGTTGAAGAAAAGACTATTCATGCAAGTTACTAAATATATAAGAGAAAATGTGAAAAATATAAGAATGAATTGTTGAAGAGTGGAATGTTGAATATAAAAAAAAATATTGTTTTTTTATGTACTTAGTAATCCAATTATTTATAGATCTTCATATAACAGCTTATTTTAGTATATAGAGAGTGGCATAACAATTAATTAATTAGTGAAAATATAGAATTCATCATTAATTGTAGTGTGTAGCTCTTTATTCATATAATCATTAGTGATTGTCAATAACACGTTAACTATAAATAATTGTTGGTTAAGAAAAAAGATGCATGATTACATAAAATATAATAAATATTTATATTATTCATTGTCTATAAAATACAGTGTCAACTTCACATAAAAGTTTGTACTTATAAAGAATATATTAATAAAAGTATAAAAATTTTGTGTGTGTGAATGGTGTGTGCCTTGTTTTTAATTCCTTGGAACTTGAAAAAATATTTGATATATGCATATTAGACAATGTGTCAAGAGAATTGAAAAAAAAAATGTAGCTATTTGAGACAATACATAAAGAGTATGTTTATTTTTATGTTTTAAAAGTATTTTTAAATTTTTGAATTTTTTTATCAAATTATTTTTTTATTATTATCTTGTATTCTTTTGATATATTTAAAAATATATTATTTTGATATATTTAAAATAAATATTTTAAAAAATATTATTATTATAAAATTTCAAAAATTATTGAAGATTGGAACGTTGCCGCTTGAGCCACAGCCCAACGGCAACAAGCGCGTTGCCTTTTTTTTTTAATTATGCACCATCAAAAACTGTATTACTGTCCACGTGGTATGCTGATAATGGAAAATTGGATATGAGCTTGAAACCTAAGAAGCGTTATGGCTGGATAGAGTTCCACAATAAAAGTTCATGTGTGTGGGACTGGAGATGTATCCCACCCAAGATCAGAGAATGCACACATACACACGCGGAGTTGTAATGCTTGATGAAAAAAAGTAGGAACTGAAGCACAGTGAAATGCTCATGATGAGGATGAAGAGAGGGAGTGGATTCAAATTTGGTACAGTGAAATGCTGTCACTTTCTTTTGCGCTTATTTCTACACAGCCTAGGGCAACTATTCGCTTCTCCAAAATCACCGTATGTTGCGGTTGTCATGATTCTATGAAGTTTATTTCTAGGAGTAGTAGAGCGAGAAATGATAATAAAGGACCCAAATTCTTTCCACGATTTTAAGGATGGAGTTTGTTCGTGGGGGTTTTTTTGGCGATTCAGTTCCTGACATCTTGATTTTGGTATCTGGGTCATCAAATTGCTGAGGTCAGAATTTCAACTCATATCCTGACAGAAGCAGAAACTCCCAAGTTTAAGGCAAATCAGATAGAAATGGATTGGCATTCCT
>NW_011503928.1:0-2839 GCF_000495115.2 Populus euphratica | reverse complement strand
GCATTCCTGTGTCAGTCTGCATGAAATCATGTGAATAGATTTAGAAATTTGAAATTTTCATCCTGTACATTTCTTATCTCGGTTTCATTCCACCAGGCTGTCCAGTTGATTCTAAGTTCTAACCAGTGCTTCGAAAATTGAATGAGAGGGGCTGAGTCGCTGAGATGTGGAACAGCTCCACTGCTTCAGGAGAGAAAATATACTGAAATCTGTATCTCCACTCAATTTGCCAAGGATGCGATGATGAAAGGTGTGGAAGATGAAATTGTCTGGAGGTCGTGGAGTGGGTTTTATGCTGCCATGCAATCCAGCAATGGAAATTGGAGCATACAGTCAATCGAGCAGGGTGCGATGAACCAACATGTGGTGCTACCGCATCCGCTACACTGCAGCTGAAGCAAGGTATTAAGGCGATCGTGATCTGAGACTAGCAGGGCTTTGAGGCCAAAAATTTCACCGAGGGATCGTACTTTGTTTTGAGCTCTTCTATGGCTTCACAACATGCATCAATCGCATTGACGAAGTGTCTGACCAAGTGTCTGACTACATGGTTTTTAGGAGAATGAAAACTAGCATGATTTCAGACAAATCTACGGATTACTTGTTTGAATTTAGTTTTAGTTCACCAGAAACCGGTTACTATTGGTTCTCTAAGATGTGCATTACCGTAGTTGTGTTACTGCGATTCATACCAGTGCCTTTTCATTAGTTATTCTTGATCTCGAATGAATTTCGGGTTGGCAGTAAACCTACGAAGTCAGGGAGCTCCATCCGGCATATAGAAAGGCAAAAGCTGCACAAGTTTGGATTAAGAAATATCACTTCTTACTGTTAAAATTACATCACTATGTGATTCAAACATAAAGATGAACATGACAGCACCATTTGTAAACTAATTCTGCAGCTCGAAGATGTCATTTAGAAAGCAATCTAGGATTAGAAACAAAGAGAAGGCCTATCTATATACACAAATGCCTACTTCAAGTTGCCCTTCTTGGAGCCCTCCTACGAGGAGGCTCAGCAGCGTCTTCATCCTCATTCTCATCCTCACGTTCCCTCTCTCTACTGCTTCCTTGGTTGATTGAAGTCACAGCAGCATCAGCACTGCTTGTTTCGGGGACATCAACCTGCAAAATTACAAAGAGAATTTGTTTCATGTAGATCAGACCGTGCAACAGCGCTTTCAAGGAACGTGTCAATGCTTTATGATTCAAACAACATACCATTGGTCTTCTGCCACCAAATAGTATCCCATAGAAAATTGTGAAAATAACAATCACAATGGAAGCAAGGATGCCAATAGTTATATTGGGCTGTTTTTCTCCCTGTTCAATGGGGTCCTGCAAGACAAGTAATTCCATGATAGGTTATTCAAATTAAGCACAGATACAGGACCAGTTCTATAAACAGCCAAGTCTGTTCACTCACGATGATCTTAGGCTTATAGGCACCCAAGAAAGGAATGTCCCCTATCTTGTAGAGAAAGTTAAAAATCTTCTTCTGCAAAAAACAAACCAAGGGAGTTTGTTAGGACGTGAAATAACCGCAGATTAGTACAATCATTTTCCAGCACCAAAAAACAAAACAGAACAAAGAGGTATGGTTGAAATGAAGATATTACTTTGAAGCTGGAGATCCCATGTCCAGCAGTTGCTTCTTCAGCCTTCAGCTTCTCTTTCTCAATTTCAAACTTCGGTTTCCATGTTGTTTCTCTGTTTATGTCTGCGACCTTCCCATCACTAGCTATCAGAATATTGTCAGAGTATGCCATCCTGCATGGTCCAAATCTCAATACCAATTGCAGCAATAGGCTCAAAATCAGGTTTCTCAAGCTCAAAGTAAGCAGGGTTTGGGATCTCTTGAGGTTTCCGTATACCCTTATAATTTGGGTTGTCAATTAGAGGAGCATGCCATTTTCCCTTATAAGCAGGATTTATCTTCATCGGTATCTTCCACTCACCACAGCCAGGTGCTAGCTCACACTTAGGATTGTCATTTTTTGGTGGCTCCCATTCACCATCCTCCTCCTCATCCCACTCTCCAGGCTTTAAAGCATCAGGATCATCAATTTCCTCAGGCTCGTCATCCAACCACCCTTCTGGTTTCACGGCATCCTTGTCTTCTATTTCCATTGGTGCATCCTAATCCCAATCATCTGGCTTCACTGCATCTGGATCTGGAATCTTTGCCCGCTCGTCCAAGTCCTCTGGTTTCCTGTCATCTGGATCAGGAATTGTCTTGGGTGGAATAAGAGCAGGCTCAAAATCTCCTGCAGACAGGAAATTTGCCTTCTTCTCCTCTCCATCTATTAGAATCTTCAATTCATTATCTGGTTTCAATATTGCAGTATAGACATGGGAGAATTTGTCAGATGGCACTGAAGGGGGGTGCTTGAGATGCTGCTCTACAGACTCCCCACTCTTGGGGTTCTTGAGTTTGAAGATGAAGTGAACCTTGTTGGTGGAGCCACACTTGTCAGGTCCAAAAATTGTGGAATAAGGAGACTTATTATCGAATTCCTTGGGTTTCCATCCAACCTCCTGGGGACGGAGGTACTTCAAGTAGGCACCATCACACTCAAACTGTAGGACAACTGTTCCATCAGTGAGACTAAATACACTGTCTAGCTCTTTCACAATGGCATACCTTTTGGCCTTCTCACTCACAAGAAGTCCATAATCATCGTGTCCCTCGCTTTTCGAGAGCTTCCAGACACCTGATACAAAATGGATGTCATTATAGAACCATAAATTGCAAAAAGACTAAACCAGCAATAAAGTAAATCATGACACCTGCAACATATTCAAGTTTATACAGAATCATTATATTTAGGCAGAAT
>NW_011503945.1:0-7811 GCF_000495115.2 Populus euphratica | reverse complement strand
CTTTTCACATTGACATAATAAATTTAACTAATTATAATGAAAGAAAGAAAAATAAATAAATAAAATAAGAATATAAATAACATAAAAGTTAACTAAGTAAAGGAAAGGAAATGAAAGGCATGAATAAGATATTAATGAAATCAAAACTTAAGCATTACAAAAATACAAAGAGAGAAAGCAAAAGTATGATCTTGATCTAGAGACCAAGATGCCTAAATGCATGGCAAATGCCTCCTTTTATAGGCCAAAATTGAGAACTATTGATTCGATGACTAAATGATGAGTGGGTGCCAACTCTTGACTTGGTGACAATCCTTATCTTCTCTTGTCTGCCAAAAACGTCATTGATAACGTTAGAATTGGAACCACTTAAAAACATGAAAGTTGTAGGAAATTGTCTCAGATTTCAAAGAAAAAAAATAGAGGTTATTTGGACTTATAGAACTCCAGATATGGACCGAACACTTAATAGTGTTAGGGTCGTAGGACAAATTTGGACTTCTTTATTGTTGCTATAATTTGGACTTGAAAATGGCCTTTTTAAAACTTGGGCTCCATATGAAAGTTGTAGGCCCATGTCTTACCTTTCCATCCATATAAAACAGACCTAAATTCGCGATCTACAACTCCAAATATGACCCAATTTTCAAATAGTGTTTCAATTTAGACTGCACCAACATCTCTTTTCTAAGTCTGCACATCTCTTTGTCTTTGCAATTTCAGTTCTTAAACTCATCAATCAATCCTTTCATTTATGTGATAGGCTTGTATTTAAAATAAATATTTACCACAAATTAAAGGTATCTTATATTATTAGATATGTTATTAAAAAAAATATTTTAGTTAAAGAGTTATTGATACTTCAAGTGTAAAATGATGATATAAAACCTTGATAAAAATGCACTTTTAAGTACTAATCACCCCCCAACCAGCTTATTACTAGTCCCTAGTAATCAAAACATTAAAATAGAAAAATAATTTGAAAATTCCACAAAGTATGGTATTTATCATTGAACTTCCATTAATCTATCTGGATAAACAAACTCTCATTAAATTTATATATATCTGCTCAATACCTCTTAAACAAAATATTAGTAAACATTTCTTTTGTGTGCAATATATCAACACATAGTTATAAGGCTTTACTTGGAAGAAAACAAAATTTTTATTCTAATGTTTAAGGTTAATTTCCTGAGGTTGAAATTTGTTTTTTTTTAATATATATACATATAACTTTAAACACAATGCATCTTTAACTTATGTAACGAGCTTTCGGCTAATAACTCCTAGACTAGTTGGTTGACACGACTAAAAGATTGATATCTTCTCCCAGGTGCAGGAGTGTCGAAGTCAGTGTTTTAAAACCCGGCCCGGCCTGGCCCGGCGGGTTGACCTGGGACCCGGCCGACCCAGGGCTGGAACCGTGCCGGGTTGATGAAAAAATAGGATGAGCCATGATTCGGCGTGACCCGACCGACCCGGTGACCCGGCTGACCCGATAAAACCCGGTTGCAACCCGTTGACTTTTATTTATTTTTTTACTAAAACGACACCGTTTTGAATTTTTTTAAAAATAGGAATTGACCCGGCCGACCCGGTCAAAACCCGGTGACCTAGTCAAAACCCGGAACCTGAGACTTAGACCGGGCCAGGTTTAAAAACTATGGTCGAAGTAATAAATAACCCGGCAAGATCGGGGTCGAAACATAGGGAGGTTAATTATATAAATTATAAATGATAATACTACACCAATAACAACAACAACAACAACAACAACAATAAGAAAAAAAGGTGAAGAAGATGAGAACTTTGAGATTAAATATTAATGTAAGGATTAAACAATGATAATAAAAAATGTCAAGGTTAGATATTCCACTAATGGTATGTCAAACAAATATAGTATAAACTCTTATTATTCAATTGGAAAGCACACACAAAGGAGGTTCCAATCATATTATAAATTGTTAACATGATCATATTAGTTATCTTATTTGATCAATGCTAATACTTGTAAATCTCATCAGGCATACATGATTATAACTTTTATTAACAACAAATCAAGTTCCTTTCATAACTCAGGTGTCGGTTATACAATACAATATGGGCTATGAGACTGCCAAGTATTTGTTATAACAAGTGTTATACAACATAAATCTAGATTAGTCATTTAACAAGCAAAGTATACAAAATATGTTAGTATCAAACATTAAAGTACATATTAAGTTTACACTATACTTATTCTTACATCATTAGTGTAACCTTTTCACCCTGAAATAATAAACTTAACTAAACATAATGAAAGAAAGAAAGAAAAATAAATAAAATAAGAACATAAATAAGATAAAAGTTAACTAAGTAAATGAAAGGAAATGAAAGGCATAAACTTGGTATTAATGAAAGCAAAGCATAAATATTACAAAAAATACAAAGAAAGAAAGCAAGAGCATGATCTTGATCTGGAAACCAAGATGCCTAAATGCATGGCAAATGCCTCCTTTCATAGGCCAAAATTAGAAACTATTGATTTGATGACTAATTGATGAGTAGGTGCCAACTCTTGACTTGGTGACAATCCTTATCTTCTCTTGTCTTCCCAAAACATCATTGATAACGTAAAAATTGGAACCACTTAAAACATGAAAGTTATAGGAAATTGTCTCGGATTTCTTGTGTAAAAAATTGAGGTCATTTGGACGTCTAAAACTCCAGTTATGGGCCAAATACTGAACAGTGCTCGGGTTGGAGGACAGATTCAGACTTCTTTGTTGTTGCTACAAGTTGGACTTGAAAATGACCTTTTTAAATCTTGGGCTCCATATGAAAGTTGTAGGCCTATATCTTCCCTTTCCATCCATATAAAGTAAACCTAAATATGATATCTATAGCTCCAGATATGATCCAATTACCAAATAGTATTCCGGTTTGGATTGCACCGGCATCTCTTTTCTAAGTTTGACCATCTCTTTGTCCTTTCAATTTCATTTTTTAAATTCATCAATCAATCATTTTATTTATTTGATAGGCCTATATTTAAAATAAATATTTACCATAAATTAAATGTATCTTATGTTATTAGATATGTTATTATAAAACATGCTTTACTTAAGGAGTTATTGATACTTCAAGTGCAAAATGATGATATAAAACCTTGATAAAAAATGCACTTTTAAGTACTAATCACACCCCCCAACCAGCTTATTACTAGTTCCTAGTAATCAAAGTGGTAAAATAGAATTTTTTTTTGTAAATTCTACAAAGCAAGGTATTCATTATTCAACTTCCATTAATCTATCCAGATAAACAAACTCTCATTAAATTTATATATCTGCTCAATACCTCTTAAAAAAGATATTAATAAACCTTTCTTTTGTGCTTAATATATCAACACATAGTTATGGGTCTTTACTTGGAAGAAAATAAAATTCTTGTTTTAATGTTTAAAGTTAACTTCCTTGGGTTGAGATTTTTTTTTCTTTTTTTTGTTTGTTTTTTTTTAAATATATATACATGTAACTTAAAACACAATGCATCTTTAACCCATATAACGAGCTTTCGGCTAATGACTCCCAGACCAATTGGTCTTAGGGTATTAGGTGATGAGACACCCCTACGGGCTTAGTAACTCAGCTGGCAGATACTGATACGTAGATAGTGCAATGCTTAATTCTCTTAAGCTTTTATCCTCAACCCATGTAACAAGCGTTGTGCTAATAGCTTCTAAGTCAGTTGACTTTAGGATATTAGGTGTTAAAACACCCCTATGAGCTTAATTGTTTAGGTTAGGGAGGCTATGAAACCAAACTTATCTACATTTTTATTATCATCATTTTTTTTTGTTTTTTTTAAATTATATACTATCTCTTTCCATTAGTTGTTACCTTTAACAAAAGAACATAAATAATGTAATAATCCAATGTGCAACCCACAATTATATGTTAAAGTGTGTGTGTGTGAAAATTAAGGTCTAAGAATACATGTTAAATGAGTATATGAGCAGAATTAAATGATAATAATGTGAGAGTTTGTAAACCTAAATATTTCAAGAAGTATTATAATAGACCTTGTTAAGAATGGTTACTAAGATGCGTCTCAAAAGTCACTTTAATAAAAGAGCTCCTTTACTCTACCATCCTAACAACAATAATTTTGCACATGCTTTATGAAATGGAAAATA
Source organism: Populus euphratica (assembly GCF_000495115.2). NCBI lineage: Eukaryota > Viridiplantae > Streptophyta > Magnoliopsida > Malpighiales > Salicaceae > Populus > Populus euphratica. Next base: position 3,637 of record NW_011503945.1, on the reverse strand, counting down.
ATTTTTTTTTTCAACTACTACTCTCTCCCCTCAACTAAAACGAGGCATTGTCCTCAATGTCCTAAAGGAGAAAGATAGAATAGAGAAGATATCACCTGAAATAACAAACACTGACAAACCTAAAACACACTTAAACAAAAATAAGAAATAACAAAACACAATAATAAAACAAAAGACATAAAAATTTACAAATAAAAACTCAAATCTAATTTAAGCTTTTTACAGCTTTCCATAGATGACCAATTTATACGACTCATGGAGAGATCGATTACAAGAATGAAAGATTGTAGTTGGTCAATCAATTATTCAGCAGTAGCAGCAAAGATTATGATTTGTCGTGCAAAAGATGTTAGAAATTCCTGTTCCACAGCATGATCAAGAAAAGAGAACAACTTATCATAATAACCATTAACATTTAACAAACTTATGGGTTTATGGTGAATGTGCAGTTGGGCTTAAGAGGAAATATGAAAGATCTCTTCTAATGTGCATAGACCACCTAGTAAGGCAATGAAGGCATTAACATGTTTAAACATTGCATTCATTCGAGTAGACATTGTGGAGACCTGTAGTTCCTCTCCAATTGTTTTTTCAATGATGTCCTCTTGTGCTAAAGCTTCGAGAACAACCCCTAAAACTTGACTACCTCCTAAAAATGCAGCTATTGACACACCTCCCATTAACTTAAGATTGCCTCCTGACACGACGAAAAGATTGATGTCTTCTCCCAAGTGTAGGAGTGTCGAAGTAATAAATAACCCGGCAAGACCGGGGTCGAACCACAGGGAGGTTAATTGTACAAATTATAAACGACAATAGTACAACAACAACAATAATAATAACAACAACAATAATAATAGTACTAACAATAATAACAACAATGACAATAATAATAATAATAATAATAATAATAATAATAATAATAATAGTAATAATAATAGTAGTAGTAGTAGTAGTAGTAGTAGTAGTAGTAGTAGTAGTAGTAGTAGTAGTAGTAGTAACAATAGTAATAGTATTAGTAGTAGTAGTAGTAATAATAATAATAATAAAGAAAGAGAAGAAGAAGAAGATGATGAGAACTTGAAGATGGAAAATTAATGTAAGGATTAAACAATAATAATAACAAATGTCAAGGTTAGAGGTTCCACTAATGGTATGTCAAACAAGTATAGTATAAACTCTTATTATTCAATTGGAAACCACACACAAATGAGGTTCCAATCAGATTATAGATTGTTAACATGATTACATTAGTCATCTTATTTGATTAATGCTAGTACTTGTAAATCTCGTCAAGCATTCATGATTATAACTTATGTTAACAACAAATCAAGTTCCTTTCATAGCTCAGGTGTCGGTTATACCATACAGTATGAACTATGAAAGTGCCAAGCATTTGTTGTACCAAGTGTTATACAACATAAATCAAGATTAATCATTTAACAAGAAAAGTATTAAAGAGTGAACAAGATAACAAATACAAAACATGTTTGTATCAAACATTAAAGTCCATATTAAGTTTACACTATAATTATTCTTACACCATTAGTGTAACCTTTTCACCTTGACATAATAAACTTAGCTAGACATAATGAAAGGAAGAAAAGTAAATAAACAAAATAAGAACATAAATAAGATAAAACTTAACTAAGTAAATGAAAGGAAATGAAAGGCATAAACTTGATATTAATGAAAGCAAAGCATAAGCAATACAAAAAATACAAAGAGAGAAAGCAAGAGCATGATCTTGATTTGGAAACCAAGATACCTAAATGCATGGCAAATGCCTCCTTTTATAGGCCAAAATTAGGAACTATTGATTTGATGACTAATTGATGAGTGGGTGGCCAACTCTTGACTTGGTGACAATCCTTATCTTCTATTGTCTGCCCAAAACGTCATTGATAATGTCAAAATTGGAGCCACTTGAAAACATGAAAGTTGTAGGCAATTGTCTCAGCTTTCTTGTGTAAAAAAGTCAGCTCATTTGGACTTCTATAACTCCAGATATGGCCAAAATACTGAACAGTGCTCGGGCTGGAGGATAGCTTCGGGCTTCTTTGTTGTTGCAATAATTTGGACTTGAAAATGACCTTTTTAGATCTTGGGCTCCTTATGAAAGTTGTAGGTTTATGTTTTACCTTTCCATCCATATAAGGTAGACCTAAATCTGAGATCTATAGCTCCAGATATGACCCAATTACTGAACAGTTTTCCGATTTGGATTGCACCGACATCTCTTTTCTAATTTTGGTCATCTCTTTGCCCTTGCAATTTAAGTTCTTAAAGTCATCAATCAATCATTTCATTTATGTGATAGGCCTGCATTTAAAATGAACATTTACCACAAATTAAAGGTATCTTATATTATTAGATATATTATTATAAAACATGCTTTAGTTAAGGAGTTATTGATACTTCAAGTGCAAAATGATGATATAAAACCATGATAAAAATGCGCTTTTAATTACTAATCACCTCCCCCATACAATAAATGAATCTTTCTCTTAGCTAGTACCTAACCAAGATGATTTGCTGATTCTAAAAACTCCTTTTGTTTCCCAAGATTAGATCCACCGAAAACACAAATATTTCTTATGTGATGACCTGAGAAATGGAAGGAAGGAAGAGAGGATTTTATAGATGAGAAATTAAAAAGGCAACCATACCTACCTATATATAGGCCAACTGGAGTCTCACACACACACTCTCTCTCTTTATTTATTTATTTATTTTTGAAAAAGCATGTGTATGTACAGGTAGTTATGATTGTGGCTCACATCTTGCCTTGGTTTTATGTCCAAAAATGGCTTAAACACCCTCTATGGGTCGAGGATAGGCTTCCCATCCAGTTTTCTTAAAAACTGGCAAATAGGGTCTTTTTTAGTGAGATTTCCAAGACTAAGTCAAGCATGTTTTTTTATCATGAATTGCACGATGCATATCTCCATTAGGATGTATCTTAAGAGTTAATAGAAGATTATCTAAAGACTCTTTACTCAGGCCATCCTTAATGAATTGTATTTTATCTTCACAGTTTATAGATACCATTATTAAAGAATGACATTGTGCATTACAAGTCCATCTGGCATATCGATGACAGACTTTCAGTCCTTTTGCACGACGTTTCTTTGCAAAAGTGCTTTTACCTATTCCAAACATATGTGAAATGAAGGAATTCGAGGACTCACCTGATAATCGAACCTTTGCTTCAATCAATCAGTGAATATCTTCAGGAATTCCATGATTCATTAACAACCTCAATCTTGCACATCTAGCATGATAAATTTTTGTAATCGCATTTCGAGGTAGAGCGAGAAAATACTTTTTTAATTTTTAAAGATTAGAGTCCATTATCAAATAAGAAATGGAAGAGAGATTCAAAGAATTGCACAAATATACACATAGATATCAGTTATTATGGGAAACTGAAAGAACTCACTTAAGTAACGGAGTACCGTTGTCCGCTATTTGACCGGGGTGAGAGAAACTAGCAAAAATCACTAAAAAAAAACACAAAAACAACATGAGAAAAACAAAATAATTAACCATTATCTATAAGATCATTCAAATAAGTTGATTTATTTTAATTGGGAAAATTATCAAAATAAGCTTTCAAACAATGTCCATTTATCTT
>NW_011503938.1:0-7846 GCF_000495115.2 Populus euphratica | reverse complement strand
TGTTCAGCAGTAGCAGTAGAGATTATGATTTGTCGTGCAGAAGATGTTAGAAATTCCTGTTCCACAGCATGATCAAGAAAAGACAACAACTTATCATAATAACCATTAACATTTAACAAACCTATGGGTTTATGGTAAATGTGCAATTGAGCCCAAGAGGAAATATGAAAGATCTCTTCCAATGTGCCTAGACCACCTAGTAAAGCAATGAAAGCATCAGCATGGTTAAACATTGCATTCGTTTGAGCCGACATTGTGGAGACCTGAAGTTCCTCTCCAATTGTTTTTCCAATAATTTCCCCTTGTGCTAAAGCTTCGGGGACGACCCCCAAAACTTGACTACCTCCTAAAAATGCAACTATTGACACACCTTCCATTAACCCAAGATTGTCTCCCCCATACACTAAATGAATCTTTCTCTCAGCTAGCACTTGACCAAAATGATTTGCTGATTCTAAAAACTTCTTTTCTTTCCCAGGACTAGATCCACCAAAAACACAGATGTTTCTTATATGATGACCTGAGAAACTTGCCATTTCTACACACTTCTATATTTGTTAAATGTATGGGTTGAGTAGAAATGAAAGGAAAGAAGAGAGGATTTTATAGATGAGAAATTAGAAAGGAAATCATACCTCCTATATGTAGACCAACTGGAGTCTCACACACACACTCTCTCTCTCTTTATTTATTTATTTACTTTTGAAAAAGCATGTGTATGTACAGGTAGTTGTGATTCTGGCTCACATCTTCCCTTTGTTTTACGTCCAAGAACGGTTTAAACGCCCTCTATGGGTCGAGAATAGGCTTCTCATCCAGTTTTCTTAAAAACTGGCAAATAGGGTCTTTTTTAGTCAAATTTCCAAGACTAAGTTGATCATGTTCTTTATAAAAATGGGGTCATAAATTATGAATTGCACAATGCACATCTCCACTAGGATGCGTCTCAAGAGTCAATAGAAGATTATCTAAAGACTCCTTACTCAGGCCATCCTTAATGAATTGTATTTTATCTTCACGGTTTATAGATACCATTTCTAAAGAACGACATTGTGCATTACAAGTCCATCTAGCACATCGATGACAGACTTTCAGTCGTTTTGCAGGATGTTTCTTTGCAAAAGTGCTTTTACCTGTTTTAGGCATGTGTGAAATGAAGGAATTAGAGGACTCACCTAATAATCGGACCTTTGCTTCAATCAACCAACGAATATCTTTAGGAATTCCATGATTTATTAACAACCTCAATCTTGCATATCTAGCACGGTAAATTTTTGTAATCGCATTCTGAGGCAGAGCGGGAAATTATTTTTTAATTTTTCAAGACTAGTGCTCATTTTTAAATGAGAATTAGAAGAGAGATTCAAAGAATTGCATAAATATATACACAAATATTAGTTATTTTGGAAAACTGAAAGAACCGACTTAAATCACAGAGTACCGTTGTCTGCCATTTGACTGGGGAGAGAGAAACTAGCAAAAATCACTAAAAAAGAAACACAAAAACAATGTGAGAAAAACAAAATAATCAACCTTTATTTAAAAGATAATTCAAACCAGTTGATTCATTTTCACTAGGAAAATTATCAAAGTAAGCTTTCAAGCGATGTCCATTTTCCTTAATAACATTGTCATTCATTGAATTCTTAATATCACAGGCCCTATAAGGATTGTTCCATCTTGATCTTTGACACGACTAAAAGATTAATGTCTTCTCCCAAGTGCAGGAGTGTCGAAATAATAAATAATCCAGCAAGACCGGGGTCGAACCAAAGGGAGGTTAATTGTACAAATTATAAATAAAAATTATAAACAACAACAATACTAATAGAAATAGTAGTAGTAGTAGTAATAAAAAAAAAAGATGGAGAAGAAGAAAAAGAAGATGAGAACTTTGAGATAGAATATCAATGTAAGGATTAAATAATGATAATAACAAATGTCAAGGTTAGAGATTATACTAATGGTATGTCAAGCAAGTATAGTACAAACTCTTATTGTTCAATTGGAAACCACACACAAAGGAGGTTCCAATCGAATTATAGATTGTTAACATGATTACATTAGTCATCTTATTCGATTAATGTTAATACTTGTAAATCCCGTCAAGCATTCATGATTATAACTTATGTTAACAACAAATCAAGTTCCTTTCATAGCTCAGGTGTCGGTTATACCATACATTATGGGCTATGAAAGTGCCAAGCATTTGTTGTACCAAGTGTTATACAACATAAATCAAGATTAGTCATTTAACAAGCAAAGTATTAAAGAGTGAACAAGATAACAAATACAAAACATGTTAGTATCAAAGATTAAAGTCCATATTAAGTTTACACTATACTTATTCTTACACCATTAGTGTAACCTTTTCACCTTAACATAATAAACTTAGCTAGATATTAATGAACATAAATAAGATAATAGTTAACTAAGTAAATGAAAGGAAATGAAAGGCATAAACTTGATATTAATGAAAGCAAAGCATAAACATTACAAAAAATACAAAGAGAGAAAGCAAGAGCATGATCTTGATCTAGAAACCAAGAGGCCTAAATGCATGGCAAATGCCTCCTTTTATAGGCTAAAATTGGAAACTATTGATTATATGACTAATTGATGAGTGGGTGACCAATTCTTGACTTGGTGACAATCCTTATCTTCTCTTATCTGCCGAAAAATTCATTGATAACGTCAAACTTGGAGCCACTTGAAACATGAAAGTTGTAGGAAATTATCTCAGCTTTCTTGTGTAAAGCATTTAGGTCATTTGGACTGCTAGAACTCCAGATATGGGCCAAACACTGAACAGTGCTCGAGCTAAAAGACAGATTCAGACCTCTTTATTGTTACTCCAATTTGGACTTGAAAATGACATTTTTAGATCTTGGGCTCATATGAAAGTTGTAGGCCTATGTCTTACATTTCCATCCATATAAAGTAGACCTAAATCTGAGATCTACAACTCTATATATGACCCAATTACCGAACAGTGTTTCGATTTGGATTGCATCGACATCTCTTTTCTAAGTTTGGCTATCTCTTTATCTTTTCAATTTCAGTTCTTAAATTCATCAATCAATCCTTTCATTTATGTGATAGGCCTGCATTTAAAATGAACATTTACTATAAATTAAAGGTATCTTATATTATTAGATATATTATTGTAAAACATGCTTTAGTTAAGGAGTAATTGATACTTCAAGTGCAAAATGATGATATAAAACTTTGATAAAAATACACTTTTAATATCAATCAGCAAGAAATTGTAGGACAACCAGGGTCTTTATATTTCAAAACATTATTGTTCTGAAGAATGTCACTTACTTGTTTGGCTAAAAAGGCTTTCTTTTTCACATTCAGTTTCCTGTTCACAGTGCATAGATCTTTCAAAAATTTAGCATAGGAAGGAACCTATTTAATAGCATCCAGCAAAGGTGTATTGATTATTATCTGTTTGAAAGTTTTAAAGATTTTAAAGTTGTGATTGACTTTTCTTTGTTTGGTGATGGCTTGAGGAAATGGAAGTACTAGTGGGGAATTAGTCGTTTCTTTGCAATTTTCAGATTCAACCCCTTCCTTATCCTTAGAGATTAACTCATCATCTTTCTCACAAGGTTCAAGAGTGGTTTTTTCAACAACCTTACCACTGTGAAGAGTGGTGACTCATTTGACTTGATCCATTGTATTGCCCCTTAGGATTTTGTTGTGGTTGAAATGAAAACTTACCTTTCTCTTAGAAATTGAGAGCAGATGTCAATTTTACAAGCGTATTTTTAAAATCTATCATGTTTTGAGCAAGTTGAGTATTGATTGTCTCTTGCTTTTCAATGAATGCATGCAATGTTTCCTCAAGATTTCTTCTAGGAGGTGGGGCATAAGGAGGTGCATATCCATGAGAATTTTTGAAATTATGGCGTGCTTGAAATGGTGGTTATAAAGTTTGTACATTGTTATTATCACTCTTCCAACTGAAATTTGGATGATTTCTCCAACCAAGGTTGTATGTTTCTGAGTATGGGTTGTGATTGGCCCTTTGAAAATTGTTTAAAGCATGAACTTGTTCATGGAGATATTCCTTAAAAGAAGACAAGGTTGGACAATTATTGGTTGAGTGTTCATTTGTTTCACATATTTGACACACAATGTTTTCAACAAATTTTAATTGACTACTCTTTTTCAATTCTAGTGTCTCGACTTTTCTAGCTAAATATGCAAACTTAGCTTGGAGGTTATGATCTTCCTTAAGGTTGCACATACCTCTGCTAGATGTATGAGGTTGAGTTTTACTCGGTGCCTCAGAAGTACCCGCGGTGTCTCAAATTTGAGCATTTTCAGCTAACAAGTCTAAGTACTCCATTGCTTCATCAGGGTCTTTATCTTCAAAAGTTCCATTGCACATCAATTCACCCATTTGCCTATCTCTAGGTTTTAACCCTTCATAAAAATGTGAAACCAATCTCCATGTTTCAAAATCATAATGAGGGCAAGTATTAAGCAAGTCTCAATACCTATCCCAACATTGGTAAAATGTTTCTCCTGGTTTTTAAGTGAAAGTGGTGATTTTTCTTTTGAAAGAGTTTGTTCTGTGAGATGGGAAAAACTTCTTTAAAAACTGTTGTTACATTTCATCCAAAACACGAATGGATCCTGGTCTCAAATTTTGTAGCCATGTTTTAGCTTTATCTTTTAATGAAAAAGGAAAAAGTTTTAATCTGATGGTGTTTATGCTACAATTTGAATCATTATATGTGTTGCAGACCTCCTCAAATTCCCTTAAATGCAAGTATGGATTTTCCAATTCTAAACCATGAAAAGAAGGTAAAAGTTGAATAATACCTGGTTTAAAATTAAAATGAGATGCATCACGAGGAAAAACTATGCATGATGGTGCACTTGTTCTTGTGGGATTCATGTGGTTTCTAAGTGTTCTAGCACGATTATTCTCATTATTTTCATTATGAAGTGATTGATTATCTTCTTCAGCCATATTTTCTAAAAATGATGAGGATACCCTTAAAGTCTACCACTTGATGTATATGACCACACTCTCACGCACATGTAGGAATAAAATAAAAGAAAGTAGAAAATAAAAGAAGAAGACACAAGAACAAATAAACAAAGTTATATACAAGAAAAGTGAAAAGAGAAAATAAAATAAATATTATAATTTGAACAAGAACTTACCTCCCCAGTAACGACGCCAAAAACTTGACACGACTAAAAGATTGTTGTCTTCTCCCAAGTGCAGGAGTATCGAAGTAATAAATAACCCGGCAAGACCGGGGTTGAACCACAGGGAGGTTAATTGTATAAATTACATATAACAATAATACAACAATAATAACAACAACAACGATGACGACAACAACAACAACAACAACAACAACAACAATAACAATAATAATAATAATAAAGAAAAAGAAGGAGAAAAAGAAGAAAAAGATGAGAACTTTGAGATGAAATATTAATGTAAGGATTAAACAATGATAATAATAAATGTCAAGGTTAGAGGTTCCACTAATGATATGTCAAACAATTATAGTATAAACTCTTATTATTCAATTGGAAACCATACACAAAGGAGGTTCCAACCAGATTATAGATTGTTAACATGATTACATTAGTAATCTTATTTGATTAATGCTAATACTTGTAAATCTCGTCAAGCATTCATGATTATAACTTATGTTAACAATAAATCAAGTTTCTTTCATAGCTCAGGTGTCGGTTATACCATACAGTATGAACTATGAAAGTGCCAAGCATTTATTGTACCAAGTGTTATACAACATAAATCAAGATTAGTCATTTAACAAGCAAAGTATTAAAGAGTGAACAAGATAACAAATACAAAATGACACGACAAAAAGGTTGATGTCTTCTCCCAAGTGCAGGAGTGTCGAAGTAATAAATAACCCGGCAAGACCGGGGTCGAACCATAGGGAGGTTATTTGTACAAATTATAAATAACAATAATACAACAACAATAACAATAACAATAACAACAACAATAATAATAACAATAACAATAATAATAATAATAATAATAATAGTAATACTAATACTAATAATAATAATAATAATAATAATAATAATAATAATAATAATAATAATAATAATAATAATAAAGAAAGAGAAGAAGAAGATGATGATGAGAACTTGGAGATGGAAAATTAATGTAAGGATTAAACAATAATAATAACAAATGTCAAGGTTAGAGGTTCCACTAATGGTATATCAAACAAGTACAGTATAAACTCTTATTATTGAATTGGAAACCACACACAAAGGAGGTTCCAATCATATTGTATATTGTTAACATGATTACATTAGTCATCTTATTTAATTAATGCTAATACTTGTAAATCTCGTCATGCATTCATGATTATAACTTATGTTAACAACAAATCAAGTTCCTTTCATAGCTCAGGTGTCGGTTATACCATACATTATTTGTTATTGTTGTTTTATTATTGTTATTTATAATTTGTACAAATAACCTTCCTGTGGTTCGACCCCGGTCTTGCCGGGTTATTTATTACTTCGACACTCCTGCACTTGGGAGAAGACATCAATCTTTTCGTCGTGTCATGCGACTCATGGAGGGATCAATTACAGGAATGAAAGATTGTAGTTGGTCAATCAATTGTTCAGCAGTAGCAACAAAGATTATGATTTATCGTGCAAAAGATATTAGAAATTCCTATTCCACAGCATAATCAAGAAAAGACAACAACTTATCATAATAACCATTAACATTTAACAAACCTATGGGTTTATGGTGAATGTGCAGTTGAGCCCAAGAGGAAATATGAAAGATCTCTTCCAATGTGCCTAGACCACCTAGTAAAGCAATGAAGGCATCAGCATGGTTAAACATTGCATTCGTTTGAGCCGACATTGTGGAGACCTGAAGTTCCTCTCCAATTGTTTTTCCAATAATTTCCCCTTGTGCTAAAGCTTCGGGGACGACCCCCAAAACTTGACTACCTCCTAAAAATGCAACTATTGACACACCTTCCATTAACCCAAGATTGTCTCCCCCATACACTAAATGAATCTTTCTCTCAGCTAGCACTTGACCAAAATGATTTGCTGATTCTAAAAACTTCTTTTCTTTCCCAGGACTAGATCCACCAAAAACACAGATGTTTCTTATATGATGACCTGAGAAACTTGCCATTTCTACACACTTCTATATTTGTTAAATGTATGGGTTGAGTAGAAATGAAAGGAAAGAAGAGAGGATTTTATAGATGAGAAATTAGAAAGGAAATCATACCTCCTATATGTAGACCAACTGGAGTCTCACACACACACTCTCTCTCTCTTTATTTATTTATTTACTTTTGAAAAAGCATGTGTATGTACAGGTAGTTGTGATTCTGGCTCACATCTTCCCTTTGTTTTACGTCCAAGAACGGTTTAAACGCCCTCTATGGGTCGAGAATAGGCTTCTCATCCAGTTTTCTTAAAAACTGGCAAATAGGGTCTTTTTTAGTCAAATTTCCAAGACTAAGTTGATCATGTTCTTTATAAAAATGGGGTCATAAATTATGAATTGCACAATGCACATCTCCACTAGGATGCGTCTCAAGAGTCAATAGAAGATTATCTAAAGACTCCTTACTCAGGCCATCCTTAATGAATTGTATTTTATCTTCACGGTTTATAGATACCATTTCTAAAGAACGACATTGTGCATTACAAGTCCATCTAGCACATCGATGACAGACTTTCAGTCGTTTTGCAGGATGTTTCTTTGCAAAAGTGCTTTTACCTGTTTTAGGCATGTGTGAAATGAAGGAATTAGAGGACTCACCTAATAATCGGACCTTTGCTT
>NW_011503932.1:0-7890 GCF_000495115.2 Populus euphratica | reverse complement strand
ATTAGTCATCTTATTCGATTAATGCTAATACTTGTAAATCTCGTCAAGTATTCATGATTATAACTTATGTTAACAACAAATCAAGTTTCTTTCATAGCTTAGGTGTTGGTTATACCATACAGTATGTGCTATGAAAGTGTCAAGCATTTGTTGTATGAAGTGTTATACAACATAAATCAAGATTAGTCATTTAACAAGTAAAGTATTAAAGAGTGAACAAGATAACAAATACAAAACATGTTAGTATCAAACATTAAAATCCATATTAAGTTTACACTATACTTATTTTTACACCATTAATGTAACCTTTTCATCTTGACATAATAAACTTAACTACACATAATGAAAGAAAGAAAAATAAATAAATAAACAAAATAAGAACATAAATAAGATAAAAGTTAACTAAGTAAATGAAAGGAAATAAAAGGTATAAACTTGATATTAATGAAAGCAAAGCATAAACATCACAAAAAATACAAAGAGAGAAAGCAAGAGTATGATCTTGATCTAGAAACCAAGATGCCTAAATGCATGGCAAATGCCTCCATTTATAGGCCAAAATTGGGAACTATTGATTTGATGACCAATTGATGAGTGGGTGACCAACTCTTGACTTGGTGACAATCTTTATCTTCTCTTGTCTGCCCAAAACGTCATTGATAACGTCAAAATTGGAGCCACTTGAAAACATGAACGTTGTAGAAAATTGTCTCAGCTTTCTCGTGTAAAATATTCAGCTCATTTGGACTTCTAGAACTTCAGATATGGGCCAAACACTGAATAGTGCTCGGGCTGGAAAACAGATTCGGACTTCTTTGTTGTTACTATAATTTGGACTTGAAAATGACCTTTTTAGATCTTGGGCTCCTATGAAAGTTGTATGCATATGTCTTACCTTTCCATCCATATAAAATAGATCTAAATTTGAGATCTGCAGCTCCAGATATGACCTAATTACCAAACAGTGTTCTGGTTTGGATTGCACCGACATCTCTTTTCTAAGTTTGGCCATCTCTTTGTCCTTTCAATTTCAGTTCTTAAATTCATCAATCAATCCTTTCATTTATGTGATAAGCCTGTATTTAAAATGAACATTTACTATAAATTAAATGTATCTTATATTATTAGATACATTATTATAAAACATGCTTTACTTAAGGAGTTATTGATACTTCGAGTGCAAAATGATGATATAAAACCTTGATAAAAATGCACTTTTAATTACTAATCATCCACATGGACTCCACTTTTAGGTTAGACAATATACCTTTAAAACCTTATACCAACTACTACTTTATTTGTTTTTCTTTATAAGGTTTTGCTTCCACAAACTTGGTGCCCTTTTAAAAATGAATAAACCCATGTGCTAGGCTTTTAAACCCTAAAAAATAGGGTATTTTCTCAATATTTCTCTCATCCTTTTTTATTAGTACTTAAAAGTGCATTTTTATCAAGGTTTTATGTCATCATTTTGCACTTGAAGTATTAATAACTCCTTAGCTAAAATATGTTTTATAATAATATAAGATACCTTTAATTTGTAGTAAATGTTCATTTTAAATACAGGTCTATCACACAAATAAAAGGATGGATTGATGAATTTAAGAACTAAAATTAAAAGAACAAAAAGATAACCAAACTTAAAAAAGAGATGTCGGTGCAATCCAAACCAGAACACGTAATTGGGTCATATCTGAAGATGTAGATCTTAGATTTAGATCTACTTTATATGGATGAAAAGGTAAGACATAGGCTTATAACTTTTATATGGAGCCCAAGACTTAAAAAGGTCATTTTCAAGTCCAAATTATAGCACCAACAAAGAAGTCCGAATCTGTCTTCCAGCCCCAGCACTGTTTAGTTTTTAGCCCTTATCTGGAGTTTTAGAAGTTCAAATGACTTGAATTGTTTACACAAGAAAGCTGAGACAATTCCTTACAACTTTTATGTTTTCAAGTGGCTCCAATTTTAACATTATCAATGACATTTTGGGTAGACAAGAGAAGATAAGAATTGTCACCAAGTCAAGAGTTGGTTGCCCATTCATCAATTAGTCATCAAATCAATAGTTCCCAACTTTGGCCTATAAAAGAACTCTCATGCAAATACAAAAGAAAAGAAAAGAAAAAAGAAAAAGAAAAAGAAAAAGAAACAACAATTAGAAAAACAAATAAAAGTGAAAATAAAATAAAATAAAATATTTAATTTATACAATAACTTACCTCCCCGGCAACGGCGCCAAAAACTTGACACGATCAAAGAGTTGATGTCTTATCCCAAGTGCAGGAGTGTCAAAGTAAAATAACCCGGCAAGACCGGGGTCGAACCACAGGGAGGTGAATTATATAAATTACAAATAAAGAAAAAGATTTAAAGAGAATAATAACAGAAAAGGAGTTGAAGAAAGTTTTGGGATGTGATATTGATGTAAGGATTAAACAATAACAAAACATATGTCAAGGTTATAGGATTCACTAATGGTATTTCAAATAAATATAATATAAACTCTTTTTATTACTCAACTAGAAACCACACACAAAGGAGGTTCTAATCGGATGATTTCTCGTTATTAGCTCATTATAAATTACTAACATGATCATATTAATTATCTTATATAAGTAATACCATACTTATAAATATCATCAAGCATTCATGTTGCTAGTTTATGTTAACAACAAATCAAGTTTCTATCATAATAACGATTTCGGCCGAAAACTATGAAAGATCAAGCATTTGATGTACCAAATATTATACAACACAAATCTAAATTAAACATTTAATAAGCAAGGTATTAAGAATTAGTAAGATAAAAAGATAAAACATGTTAATAACAATCTTTCTTGGATATAAACATTTAAAGCTCATGTTGAGTTTATATTATACCTATTCTAACACCATTAGAGAAACCTTTTCACCTTGACATAATTAACTTAGCTAAACATTAAGAAGGAGAAAAACACAAATAAACAATATAAGAACATAAACATAATATAAGCTAACTAAGTATAGGAAAGGAAATGAAAGAGCATAAACAAGAGATTACTATAGCATAAAAGAAAACTTGAACATTACAAAGATGTAGAGAGAAAGCAAGAAGATAACTTTGATCTGAAAATTAATATGACTAAATACATGGACAATGCCTCCTTTTATAGGCTAAGTTTCAGAACTATTGATTGATTGAAGAATTGGTGGGCATCCATTGATTTGGTGGCTGGTTTTTGACATTAATGGCTGCTGGTTTTTTGATATTGTGGGCTGATTTTTGATATTGTTGGCTGGCCAAAACGTCATTGCTCACATCAGAATTATAGCCAACTGAATTGTGGAATCTGTGGGCAATTGTCTCAGCTTTCCATCAAAAAAAACCAGAGCTCATTTGGACTTCTAGAACTCAAGATATGAGCCAAAAACCGAATAGTGCTTGAGCTGCAGGACAGCTTCCGACGTCTTCGTTGTTGCTAAGATTTGGGCTTGAAAACGGCAGAACTGAGTCTTTGACTTCGTATGAAAGTTGTAGGTCTATGTCTTACCTTTCCATCGATATAAAATGGACCTAAATCTGATATCTACAGCTCTAGATATGATCAAATTACAGAACGGTGTTCGAGTTTGGAATGCACCAGCAACACTTTGCTAAGTTTGGCCTTCTTTTTATCCTTTCAATTTCAATCCTTAAACTCATCAATCAATCCTTTTATTTATGTGATAGACCTGCATTTAGGATGAACATTTACCATGAATTAAAGGTATATTATATTTTTAGACTTGCTAATATAAAACATGCTTTTGTTAGGGAATTTAATGATACTTTAGGTGCAATATGATGACATAAATCCTTAATGAGAATGCACTTTTAAGTTCTAATCACACCCCCCAACCAACTTATTACCAGTCTCTAGTAATCAAAGCATTAAAATAGAAAAATAATTTGCAAATACCACAAAGCAAGGCATTCATCATTTAACTTCTATTAATCTATCCAGATAAACAAACTCTCATTAAATTTATATATCTGCTTAATACCTCTTAAACAAGATATTAGTAAACCTTCTTTTGGTGCTAAATAAATCAAAACATAGTTATGGAGCTTTTCATGGAAGAAAACAAAATTTTTGTTTTAATGTTTAAGGTTAACTTCCCTGGGTTGGGATTGTTATCTTCTCTTTTTTTTTTTTTTTGAAAGCAAGAATTTATAGCACAATGTATCCTGAACCCATGTAACGAGCTTTCGGCTAATGACTCCCAGACCAGTTGGTCTTAGGGCATCAGGTGTTGAGACACCCCTACGAGCTTAGTAACTCGGGTTGCAAATACTGATATGTAGATAGTGCAGTGTTTGATTCCCTTAAGCTTTCTCCTCAACCCATGTAACAAGCACTGGGCCAATAACTCCCAAGTCAGTTGATTTTAGGGTACTAGGTGTTCAAACACCCCTTCAGGCTTATTTGCTTAAGTCAAGGAGGCTACGAAACCAAACTTATCTACTTTGTTTTTTTTTTCTTTTTATTATTATTTTTTTTGGTTTTTTTTTTGTTTTTTTTTTGTTTTTGCATATTATATACTATCCTTTTCCCTTAGTTGTTACCTTTAACAAAAGAACACAAATAATGTAATAATCCAATGTGCAACCCACAATCATATGTTCGAGTGTGTGTGTGAAAATGAAGGTTTAGAAATACTTGTTAGATGAGCATATAAACAGAATCTATAGATAACAATCCAAGAGTTTGTAAACCTGAATATTTCAAGAAGTATTATAATAGACCTTGTTAAGAATGTTTATTAAGATGCGTCTCAAGAGTCACTAAAGTTCCTCCGTTACTCTGTCATCCTAGTAACAATAGTTTTTGCAAATGGTTTAAATAATAGAGAATACAGTTACTTAATAACAATTTTTTTTTTAATATCAACTATTACCCTCTCCCCCCAACCAAAACGAGACATTGTCCTCAATGTTCTAAGCAAAAAGATAGAGTGTAGAAGATATCACCTGAAATAGTGACTATTGACAAACCTGAAACACACTAAAACAAATATAAGAAACAACAAAACACAAATATTATGCTATTAATAAAACCAAAAGACACAATTTTTCACAAACTAAGACTCAAATCCAATTTAAGCTTTTTACGGCGTTTCATGTTTGACCAATTGAGTTGACTCATGGAGGGATCAATTACAGGGATGAAAGATTGTAGTTGGTCAATCAATTGTTCAGCAGTAGCAGCAGAGATTATGATTTGTCATGCCGAAGATGTTAGAAATTCCTGTTCCACAGCTTGATCAAGAAAAGACACCAAATTATCATAAAAACCATTAACATTTAACAAACCTATAGGTTTATGGTGAATGTGCAGTTGGGCCCAAGAGGAAATATGAAAGATCTCTTCTAATGTACCCAGACCACCTGGTAAGGCAATGAAGGCATCAGCATGGTTAAACATTGTATTCATTCTATCAGACATTGTGGAGACCTGTAATTCCTCTCCAATTGTTTTTCCAATGATGTCCCCTTCGGCTAAAGCTTTAGGGACAACCCCCAAAACTTGACTGCCTCCTACAAATGCAGCTATTGAAACACCCCCCATTAACCCAAGGCTGCCTCCCCCATACACTAAATGAATCTTTCTCTCAGCTAGTACCCGACCAAGATGATTTGCTGATTCTAAAAACTCCTTTTCTTTCCCAGGACTAGATCCACAAAAAACACAAATATTTTTTCTTTTAGGAACAGAGGAACTTGCCATTTCTACACACTTCTATATATGCTGAATGAATGGGTTGAGTAGAAATGATGGAAAGGAAGAGAAGATTTTATAGATGAGAAATTGAAAATACAAAGCATACCACCTATATGTAGGCTAGCTGAAGTCTCACTCTCTCTCTCTTTCTTTTTTTATTTATTATTATTATTATTATTATATATAAAAAAAACAAATATGTATGTACAAGCAGTTGTGATTGTGGCTCACAGCTTTCCCTTGGTTTTACGTCCAAGAACGACTTAAACGCCCTCTATGGGTCGGGGATAGGCTTCCCATCCAGTTTTCTTAAAAACTGGCAAACAGGGTCTTTTTCAGTCAGATTCCCAAGACTAAGTCGATCATGTTCTTTATGAAAATGAGGCCATAAATCATGAATTGCACGATGCACATCTCCACTAGGATGCGTCTCAAGAGTTAATAGAAGATTATCTAAAGACTCCTTACTCAAGCCATCCTTAATGAATTGTATTTTATCTTCACGGTTTATAGATTCCATTCCTAAAGAACGACATTTTGTATTACAAGTCCATCTGGCACATCAGTGACAGACTTTTAATTGTTTTGCACGACGTTTCTTTGCAAAAGTGCTTTTACCTATCTCAGGCATGTATGAAATAAAAAAGTTGGAAGACTTACCTGATAATCGGATCTTTGCTTCAATTATCCAGCGAATATCTTCAGGAATTCCACGGTTCATTAACAACCTCAATCTTTCACACCTAGTACGGTAAATTTTTGTAATCGCATTCTGAGGCAGAGCAGGAAAATACTTTTTCAATTTTTCAAGAGTGGTGTCCATTTTTGTTTTGTTTTGTTTTTAAAGAGAAGTGAAGAAGAGATGTAAAGAAAAGAGAAGGAACAAGGAATTGAACAAATATATACAAAGATATCAATTATCATGGGAAATTGAAAGAACCGACTTAAGAGTCACGGAGTACCGTTATCCGCCATTTGACCGGGGTTGGAGAAAGACTAGCAAAATAAAAGTCACACCAAAAAGAAACACAAAACAATATGAGAAAAACAAAATAATCAACCTTCATATACAGGATCATTCAAACCAATGGATTCATTTTCACTAGAAAAACTATCAAAGTAAGCTTTCAAACGATGTCCATTGACCTTGAAAACATTACCATTCTTTGGATTCTCAATATCAAAAGCCCCATAAGGATATACATGTTTCACAACAAATGGACCGCTCCATCTTGATCTTAGCTTTCTAGGAAATAAATGGAGTCGAGAATTATAAAGCAAAACTTTTTGACCAACATCAAATGTTTTTCTCAAGATTCTTTTATCATGAAAGTCTTTGATTCTTGCTTTATGAATTTTTGAATTCTCATATGCATCATTTCTTATTTCTTCAAGCTCATTTATTTGTAACTTTCGCAGCTGACTCGCATCATCCAGGTTTGAATTGAAAGCATTAATAACCCAATAAGCTTTGTATTCAAGTTCCACAGGCAAATAACAAGGTTTTCCATAAACCAACCTATAAGGTGACATACCTAATGATGTTTTAAAAGCAGTTCGATAGGCCCAAAGTGCATCATTAAGTCTTAAAGACCAGTCCTTTCGATTAGGGTTCACTGTTTTTTCCAAGATTTGTTTGATCTCCCTATTAGCAAGTTCTACTTGTCCATTTGTCTGGGGGTGATAAGGGGTGGCAATTTTGTGTGTGATTCCATATTTTTTCATTAAAGACTCAAATGGCTTGTTACAGAAATGTGTTCCACCATCACTTATCATGGCCCGAGGGATTCCAAATCGACTCAAAATGTTTTCTTTCAAAAACTTAATGACTGTTTTATGATCGTTGTTACGACTTGGAATTGCTTCTATCCATTTTGAAACATAGTCTACTACGACTAATATGTACACAAAACCAAATGATGGAGGAAATGGACCCATAAAATCTATACCCCAACAGTCAAAGATTTCAATGACAAGAATAGTACTTAAAGGCATCATGTGACGTTTTGAAAGAGATCCTAACTTTTGACAATTTTCACAAGTCTTGCAGAATGCATGCGTGTCCTTGAACATGGTGGGCTAATAAAATCCACATTGTAAGATTTTTGCAGCTGTTTTTTTGACGAAAAATGACCCCCACATGCCT
>NW_011504049.1:0-7391 GCF_000495115.2 Populus euphratica | reverse complement strand
AGAACATAAGAATTGTCACCAAGTCAAGAGTTAGTCACCACTCATTAATTAGTCATCAAATTAATAATTTTTAATTTTGGCCTATAAAAGGAGGCATTTTCCATGCATTTAGGCATCTTGATCTTCAGATCAAGATCATGCTCTTGCTTTCTCCTTTTGTATTTTTGTAATTCTTAAGTTTTATTTTCATTAATATCTTGTTTATGTCTTTTAATTCCTTTTCTTTACTTAGTTAACTTTTATCTTATTTATGTTTCTCTGTTTCATTATGTTTAGCTAAGTTTATTATGTCAAGGTGAAAAGATTATACTAATAGTGTAAGAATAAGTATAGTGTAAACTTAAAATAGACTTTAATGTTTGATACTAACATGTTTTGTATTTGTTATCTTGTTCACTCTTTAATACTTTGCTTATTAAATGACTAATCTAGATTTATGTTGTATAACACTTTGTACAACAAATGCTTGGCACTTTCATAGCCTATATTATATGGTATAACCAACACCTAAGCTATTAAAGGAGCTTGATTTGTTATAAATATAAGTTATAATCATGAATGCCTTACGAGATTTACAAGTATTAGCATTAATCGAATAAGATAACTAATGTAATCATGTTAACAATTTATAATCTGATTGGAACCTCCTTTGTCTATCCTTTCCAATTGAGTAATAAGAGTTTATATTATACTTGTTTAACATATCATTAATGGATCCTCTAACCTTGACATTTGTTGTTATCATTGTCTAATCCTTATATTGATCTTCCATCTCAAAGTTCTCATCAACTTCTTTTTCTTTATTATTATTATTACTACTACTACTACTATTATTGCTGTTATTGTTACTATTGTTATTATTGTATTTTATTCTCTATAATTTATACAATTAAACTCTGTGTGGTTCGACCCCGGTCTTGGCGGGTTATTTATTACTTTGACACTCCTACACTTATGAGAAGACATCAATCTTTTGGTCATTTCATAGGCATATGATGGAAGAGAAAATACAAAGCGTTGGTTATTTCTAGATGATAATAGAAAGAGACTGCATCAATTATGTTAAGAAATGTCATAAGTTCCAAGTGTATAGTAGTGATAAGATCCATATATCTCTGACTCCTTTATTTAATTTAACATCTATATGGTTGTTTGCAATGTGAAAAATTGATGTGATTATGTTTGTTAACCCAAAAGCCAACAATGGGCTTTGATTCATCCTCATGACTATTAACTACTTTACAAAATAGATAAAAGCCAATTTGTATGCTCATGTAACACAGAAAGTGGTGAAAAAGTTTATAGAAAAGGACTTGATCTACTAATATGGTCCACATAGTGATTAATAATGCTCAGAATTTCAACGACAAGATAATAGTTGAGCTTTATACTAAATGGAAAATCAAGCATTCCAATTCTTAATCGTACAGGGCAAAGATGAACGACATTGCAGAAGAACCTGCCAATAATAATGTCAAAAAGATTATTCAAAAAATGGTAATTACTTACAAATATTGGCATGAGATGTTGTCATTTGCTCTCCACACATATCACATTGCAGCTAGAACATTAATGGGAGCTAACCCATATTCTTCGGTAACTTTAATATGAGCTAACCCATATTCTTTGGTATATAGAATAAAGACAATGATGCCTTTAGAAATAGAAATCCCCTCATTAAGAGTATTGATAGATTCTGAGCTAAAAGAAGTTGAATGGGCCAAAGTGAGTTATAAATAGCTAAACCTAATTAGTAAGAAGAGGATAATTGTGATTTGTCATCACCAACTTTACCAAAAAGGGATGGTCAAAGCATATGATAAGAAGGTTAGACCTTTAATGTTTTAGAAAGGAAATTTAGTACTGAAGAAAATATTGTCTTTACCAGGAAAAGATTAGAGCAAATGAATGTCAAACTACGAGGGTTCTTATATAGTGAAGAAGGCTTTTTCATGAGGTGTTTTAAAGTTATCTAGAATGGATGGAGAAGATCTAATTAGACCTATGAATTATGATTTTGTAAAAAGATATTATATATAAAGTGTTCATTTCCTCTCAAGTTAATAAAAGTAAAGTTTGACCATGAATTCTTTTTGTAAAGAACCTTTTTTTTTAATTGCATGATCTCACAACATTTGGAATCCTTTTCCTAAAAGAAAGATCTTGAAAGAACTAGCTTTGTGTATAATTACGAGAAATGGATAATAAAAATGCTCAAGATAAGTTTTTAAGAAATTCTTGATTAAAAGGTGGCCAAACCAAACAAACAAAAGCCAACTATAAGATAAAACCCTATCTTTAAATAACATTTTGAATTGCATGGATAAATGGTTGGCAGTCACTCTACATATAAGATAAAACCCTATCTTTAAATAACATTTTGAATTGCATGGATAAATGGTTGGCAGTCACTTTACAATCACCCACAAGTTCTTTTAGAATAAAGATGAGGTTTATCAATACTAATAATGTATGTTTGAAATGAAGAAAGGTTATCTTTTCTATCCCTTCACTTTCTAAAAAAATATGCCATGTTGTCTCCATTTAAACCTAGATAAGTTTTTTTTTATAAAAATCCTGACTAGGATCACACCTCACACCGAGAGCAAAAAGAAAATAGGAGCAAACTGCTAAAATGCTACATGGATCAATGACATTCAGAACCTAACACTAGATGGCATCATCATAAAAAAGGGAAGATAAGAATGAGGAAACAAAAACTATATAAAAAGAAAAATATAGGAAAAAAAGGAAAATAATGGTTTTATGATACTTTAAGACTGAGGCAAAGATCCCAAAGTAAGACTCTTCATTAAGAAAGACAGTATATCCAAATGAAGTTCATAAAATGATATCACAAGAAAAAAAGGTTGAAAAAAGTGATCTTAAGTTTTTAGGTCCTCAAAACCTTTTGAGCCTAAAAAACATCCATTTCTTTCATAGAAAAAAAAATGAAGTTAAAGGTCACCTCTGGTAAAAGCCTATCCTAAAAACTAACCATATTCTAAAATCTGATAAAACTCTTAGGGGAATTTTTTTAGTAACTTTTTTTATGCATACATTGAAAATCTTAGCTATGTCTTTAAAATATTTTCTTCTTGAAAAATAGTTTTATGTTGAAACAAAACCAAAAGGCCTTTAAAATGAAAAGGCAAAATTAAAGCATTAATAAGAGCATTATAAGAAGCAATGTCAAAACATATATTCAATGGAGTAAGAAAGGGGCTATAAGAAACAAAAATTGGAGGTTTTTTCTTGAGAATGTGATGGGTAAGAAAGGCAGCATAAGAAACGGATCCGACTCAAATATACAATTTCTAACATATGAACATGCTCACACTAAAAAAGGGAGTTTATAGGTAACCAAAGAAAAGGTGGAACTTTTGTTTCCAAACCAGGTAAGAATGCAAATTTAACCTTAAAACATTGTACAAGTTTTATTTTACATAAAAATTATTGAAATCGGACTTTTACGAGTCAAAATATTGATAAAGAAAGAGTCTTTGGAAAGCTCTAGTATAAGAGGATCATTGAGATTCAGGGTTTCAATTCATCTGAGCTAAAAAACAGATAAAAAATTTGGTTTTGGTTAAAGAGGATCACCAGATTAGGATCTCAAGTTGATCGAGCTATTGGTTTTAGTTAAAAGAATTCGTCATTTTGAGATTTTAGGTTAGCCGAGCTATTTTTCACTTTTTGGTTCTATTTAAAAGAGATCACTAGATTACGATCTTAGCTTGACCTAGCTGAAGATAGAGACTAAGATTTTGGTTGAAAAGGGTCTCTAAATTAAGATTTCAGGTTAATTAAGCTAAAGGAAATATTTTGGTTATAATTAAAGGGAATTGTTGGATTGGGATTTTAGATTGACCAAGATAAAGACAAAAACCAAGTTCTGGTTAAAAGGGTTCTCTAGATTAAGATTTCAGGCTAACCGAGTTAAAGGCAACATTTTAGTTTTGGTTAAAGAGAATTGGCAGATTGAGATTTTAGTTTGATTGAGCTAAAAACAAAGACCAAAGTTCTTGTTAAAAATGATCTCTATATTAAGATTTTAGGTTAATCGAACTAAAGATAACATATTGGTTTTAGTTAAAGGGGATCACCGGACTAGAATTTCAAGTTAAATGAGATGAAGACCAATGTTCTAATTGAAAGGGGTCTTTAAATTGAGATTTCATGTTAATCGAACTAAAGGTAACATTTTGGTTCTAGTTAAAAGGAGCCACCAAATTGGGATTTCATGTTGACTGAGCTAAAGATAAAGACCAAGGTTCTAATTAAAGGGGGTTTCTAAATTGATATTTTTTGTTTAATTGAGTTGAAGACAACATTTTGATCCTAGTTAAAACAAATCGCCAGATTGGTTTTCAAGTTAACCACTCTGAAGATAAAGACCAAGGTTCTAATTAAATGGGTCTCTGGATTGATATTTTTGGTTAACTGAGTTAAAGGTAACATTTTGGTTCTAGTTAAAGGGAATTGCTAGATTGGGATTTCAAGTTGACCAAGCTGAGACAAAGACTAAGGTTTTGGTTAGAGGGGGTCTTTATATTAAGATTTCAAGTTCACCGAGCTGTAGGCAACATTTTCTTTCTAGTTAAAGGGAATCACTAGATTGGGATTTCAAATTGATTTAATTGAAGATAAAGACCAAAATTCTAGTTAAATAGGGTCTCTAAATTGAGATTTTAGGTTGACCGAGTTGAAGACAACATTTTGGTTCTCATTAAAGGGAATCACTAGATTAGGATTTCAGGTTGACTGAGCTTTAAATAGTTTGGTCGTAACACTAGTTGGAGGGGGAAATAGAGTTTTGAGTCAACTGAACTAGAAGTTTTGAGAGGATTAGTTTCTAAAGAACATTTCATTAGTCTTTAAAAACATACTACACAAAGCATTTAACAAGTCTTTTCTCCGTAATTATTGTAAAGAGTAGGCATTTGTTGTTATCTATTTTTGGAGCCCCACATAAACAAAAAAAAATAAAAAAAAAGGACAAAAAAAAAATCAAAAAATCAAGATATGTTGGAAGAAAGTAAAAAAATATATATATCAATTGAGAAGAACATATAAGAACACCAAGGAAATTGCCAAAAACTAGTCGAGGAGGATCAAAATATATAAAATTTGAAAATTTGACATCATATTTTGAACTAATGAAGACTTTATTAGCAAACAAAATTCAATTTTGAGGAGGAAAAGTCGAGGAGGATCAAAATATATAAAATTTGAAAATTTGACATCATATTTTGAACTAATGAAGACTTTATTAGCAAAAAAAATTCAATTTTGAGGAGGAAAATTCTCAATTGTGTGTTTAAAAACTCAATTATAATTTATTAAGAGTTTCATTACAAGTAAAATTGATTATTGAAGTCAATTTAGGCTTTAATTGAAATAAATTAAAGTCCAAGGGTTAAATTACAAATTTTAAGAGTTAATTTGCTCAAATTAGGGGCTTAAATGCATAAATATTAAAGTTTGATGGACAATTAGGGACTTAATTGAAGCAATCCAAAACCAATGACCAATGTGTAAGAAACGTGAGGCTTTAGGTTTTGAAATTATTGAAATCAATGGCCAAATTAAAAAAAATATATAAAAGTTTGATGATCACTTAAGGGTTCAATTGAGCAAATAAAAAATCAGGGATCAAATTATAGAAGGTGCTCAAATTTGAGGCTAGTAATTGAGTTTGGTAGGGTGAAATTGTATAAAATAAGGATTTCAAGAAGAACTTACTAGTGAAATTAAAAGAAATTAGAAGAATAGGGATTAAATTAAAGTTTGTCAAATTCCAAATTAAAAACCCTAATTTGTAGGGTTTAGCCTAGGCAACATCATTCGACTACTATGCATCTTCTTCTTCAGTAGTTTTGGCTGATCTAGTAGACACTTTTATGTGAATGAATGTGCCATTTTTAACCACTTCTAAGGTTGTAACTATCATTATTCAACTGAAAAACACCTCATTTACAACTCTATTTTCATGAAATCAAATATTTACATCCTATTTTCTCCAATAATCTTAACAACATCTTATCTACTATCAGCCTCTACTGCATTTTTAGATTTTATGCTAATCGGGTTAGCACTTTCAAATGAATGAATGTGAAGCTACATAGCTTCAAATTGAGCAAGATTGGATCTCACATAAAGGTATACACCCTCTCTATCATGATTAGGTGGTCTCAAGCAACGTCAACGTTAGAGTTACTCTAGCAAAGCCATAAAACCTTAACTAAGACATTCATTTGCACAAAACTATCCAACTTTTTGTGTGTTCACACCTAAAAAACTTCTAGAGGTTTCTTATCAAGGGTTGAAAACCCTTTTTCTCAAGATCAAAAGGCTAAAAACATTTCACTATGGCCTCCAAGTTTGTTACAAAACAATCTAAATCCAAAACTATTGATCTTGTGGTAGAACCAACCAAGTTTTTGTTTGTTAGAACTCTAATAAACTCATATAAAAGCTCTCAAATTATCATATAAAAGGAGGGAATCACGAGCTCATATATAAGAAGAAATGAAAGAAAAGCAAGGGGAAAACAATTTTGATTGATGTTTAAGTAATCCAACCAAGTTCATATTATCAAGGATTCAATCTGTTTTTGCTAGGTTTGAAGATAAGAAAAAGAAGGCAGGATTAGAAATCCATTCTTATTTGAAGATTTCAAGCTTGGAAGGTATATCCTTACAAGCCTTGAAAGTGGAGTCGATGAGGTTTGATGGATTAATTTGTATTGTTTAAAAGCAATATTTTGAATGTGTTGACATGTTGATGATTGCCTTAATACGTTATGTTTATATTTGAGTTTGATTTGAAATTTGCCAAATGTGATAGCAAGGTTATGATGTTCTTTTGGTTTAGTTAAGACATGTTTCTAGATTGTTGAGTGTTATTTGGTTCTTGTTAAAGGTTTGGAAAGATATTTTGAAATTTGGCAAATGGAATTTAATGCATTTTTATGATGATTTATTGTTTTTTTGTAAGTCTTTTGATTCAAGTATGCTTGATTTTGATAATGTATCTTATTAGAGCTAAGAAAACTTGTTTGAGAGGTTAAAAATGGTCATTCTAGGTTTGGAAAATTGGCTGGGTTTTCTAGGTTTTGTTTTATGGGTTTAAGACAGTGTTCTTAGGAAAAACATTTCCTTAGCACTTTGATTCAGACCATTTTTTGTTTATTTCTTTACACATAAACCTTCTTTATACATGATTAAGCAATAAGCTGGTGTTCATTGTCATCAACAACACGTTTTAATTGGTTTTTAATCTTAGGATTTTGGTTTTGAACCAAAACCTATTTTTCCAAAATCATGATATTTGAGTGATCATCAAAGTAAACCAACACTTGATTCTTGATTCATGTATGATTGTGAATA
>NW_011500055.1:422787-459600 GCF_000495115.2 Populus euphratica | reverse complement strand
TCTCATTAATAGATTGAGTTAGGGTGGTGACTTAAAAAAAAAACAAATACTAATAGCGTGACTTACATTTCTCAAGTTGACCTTTTCACTTAATTTTAAATTTTTAAGTCACCACCCTACCATTTTTTTTATTATTATAAAGTTGGAATATTTACATTTCATATTGAATGCCTCACGTGATGAGTTCAATCAAATGCCTAGAAAATTGAGAAAACTAACTTAATATACTAGTGGATAATTAAGGAATATTTGATAGCACGGTAAATGTTTATTTTTAAAGTGTTTTTTTACTTGGAAATATATTAAAATAATTTTATTTTTATTTTTTTAAAATTTATTTTTAACATCAATATATCAAAAACATTAAAAATATTTAAAGCAAAAATTTTTTTTAATTAAAAACAAAAAAACATATTCAACCTCAATATCAAACAAATACTTTAGTTTATATAACTGTGTTAGGTTATTAGTTGGAAAATTGTTTTTTAAATGTAAAGAAAAATATATAAATATTATTAATGTATTTTTTTATTTGTAAGTAATTTTTTTTCAGTTATTGAGATGATAACATCTTCAGTCAATTTAGATCAACTTAAATTATCACACCAAATATATAACTTGAATCAAATATAAATATAAACACATAAATCAAACTTGATCATTGTAGTTATTGGCAGAGTGAAAACTAATAATTTTTTTCTCTCATCTTTCAATGAACTAAAAAATAACAAGATAAATTTGTGTATCAAATTGAAAAGGTCACAAATTTTAAGTTAGTCACATGTTTCCTTCATGTTTTATGTTCTAGTCTTTTATCTTTTAATTTGTTATTTTAATTATAATTTCAAGCCTAATCTCATCTTGTCATGCTGCAAAGAGTTTAATTGAAAGAATTTTTTTTAAAAAAGCTTCACTATTCATATAAAACAGTAAAGCTCCATCAAGCTTCCAAATTCTTTAAGATGTAGTAGGTGATAATGCTTTAGTTTCAATAGCACTAGATAGATGACTCTTGCTAGTTTCCAAGTTTTTGTAAGAAAGAACTTAAAACAAAATTGAACAAACTTAAATTAAGTTAATATTTAAAATTAATGATTTGAGTCATGAGATCGGAATTACCCCATAAAACAACACAAAAAAAAATAAAAGCTAAATTTCTAATTATAAAAAATTAAACAACAAAATAAATTGCAATTAGAACAATGAGGACCAAATTTGCTATAAAAATAAAATGAAAATAATAATAATTAGGAACTAAATTAAAAAATATAATTAAAAAAAATGAAAAAAAAAGTAATCAAAGAATGAAGATTAAAATTAGATAAAAAAACAAAATAAAATAGAATGTTGATGGATAAAATTAAAAAATAGATCAAAAATAGAAAAATAAAAAATAAAAATCAAATTCGATAAAAATATAAAATAAAATAAAATGCTTAGGAATAAAATTGAAAAAAAACCCTTTAAAATACATCAAAATCAATATAAATAATAATTAAAATAATAAGAATGAAAATTAAAATAAATACAAACAAGAAAGCACCATTGAATTTTGGAAGGTTAGGCATGATTTCTTAGGTCAAGAGAAAGAAACAAAGGGAGAGGAGAAAAAAATTCACCACCACTAAACCGTCATGAATATTATCACACGCGTCACCTCATTAGCTGCGTTATCATTGGATGCTTCGGAAGACACAATAATTTGTCATTTTAATAGTAGGACGTTGTCACACGTGTCACCCAAAAAGTGAGTGTAGTGTTCATTTGTTAGTGCATGTTTTGATAATATTTTTTTTAATTTTAAAAAATTAATTTGTCTTTTATTCAAATTAAGTATAAAAAAACCATGATGAATATTTTAAAAAAACCCTTGGAAATAAGTTTTATAATTGTTTTTTTTTTTATTTTAAAGGTAATTTAGCCTTTTAATAATTTTGAAAAAAAATGAAGAGACCAAGACAGCCGTAAAATAAGGTTTTTATTTTTTTATTTTAAGGGTATTATAGTAATTTCATGGAAAGAGACTGTTTTATCCCCAGTTAATTTGTCGTCAGCACCCGCCTCCTTTCCCTTAACAGCTGCCTATCGTAGCAGCAGAAAACAGATCAAGTTTCTGCACCAGGAAACCTCCAGGCAGCACCAAAAAGGTTTGGTCATCAGCACCAGCCTCCTTTCCTTTAACAGAAGCAGCAGCTGCTGCAACTGTCAGACATCCCGGCAGTGCAGTAGGTCCCATTCCAGCAAATCAGACCAGAGCAACAGCAGCAGCAAAGATGCAGCTTCCTCACAGCAGTAGCAGCTTGAATCTCCACGTAACAACAGCTTCCAAATTACAATAGCAGAAGGTTTGCGTAGCAGCAGAGTAGCCAAAACAGCAGCAGCAGCAGATGTAGTGTTCGTTTTTGCGGTGACACCACACTTTTGAAAATTCAAAAGCTGATTTTTGTATTTGCTTCAATTTTTTTTTTAATTTTTGAATTGTTTTAGTGTGATAATATCATAAATAAATCTGCAAAAATAAAAAAAATTATTCTAAAATATTTCTAAACAAAAATAATTTAAAAATTATCCGCTATTACAATATTGAAGAATGCCTTAAAAAAAAAGCAGCAGTAAGCACAGAAGCAACAATTTTTAACCAACGCATCAACCTCAAAAGGTGGCAGATGAAAATCAGCCCCCAATCGCAGCGGAAAAGAGCGTCTGGAATTAGCAAATACTGGTAGCAATAAGGAACTTCTACGGCAGTAGCCATTCCAACACAAAAAATAAATCAAGGCTTCAGATAATTTTGTTATCCATGCTTTGATGGTAATTATGATCGTTAAAGCATGTTAATGGAGAATGTTTTAAGGCCAAAGGAGTATCGGTAAATCCTTTATCACTTGGGGAAGAAGAAAAAGAACAGAGAGAGAATGTGACACGTAAGATAACAGGGACAGCATGATTTATTAATTCACGAAAACTCTCAAAACAAAAACTAAGTGGTGGTTGCCGAGAAATTTCCAAAACACCTTAAATATATAATGATGGTGATCAAGATAATCAATGATGGAATTTCTCATTGCAAGAATGATTCGGCCCTGCTTCAGATTGGATCGCAAATATTTAATTTTTCATCAAGCGTCCTGATCATAAGAGAAAATGACAGAGGCACTGACTGACTCATCATAAGAGAAAATGACAGAGGCACTGACTCACACAAAGAAGGGTTTGTTACAAGGAAAACACAAGTAAATACTTAACTGAAGACGATGGTAGGTCTCCAGACACATATTGAAGCAAACAGGTACTTTTTCAAAATGCCAATCATCTTCTTCTGGCCTTCCCTTGCCTGGAATGGGAGCGGCAAGGGAGGTGGAACCCGTCTTCTTCTGGCCTTCCCTTGCCTGAAATGGGAGCGGAAAGGGAGGTGGATCCAAGGTAGAGACTTCATGACTTCCTTGTAGCAGTCCTTCATAGTAGTCATAAAGGCAATATATAAAGGGAACTGCATTACTGCAAATACTGACACGGGAAGGAAAGCAGCCATGGACATCAGACCTGTGGTCCATCGCTTCTTCAAGCGAATGACTAAAAGAAGAGTGCAAGAAAAAGCAAGCATGGTTGTCATCACTGAGAAGAAGAGCAAAGTAAAGCCCCATATCAGTTTCCGAGGAATACTGTGATAGAATTTCTCGCATTCAAAAGGAGTGGTG
This sequence comes from Populus euphratica, assembly GCF_000495115.2. NCBI lineage: Eukaryota > Viridiplantae > Streptophyta > Magnoliopsida > Malpighiales > Salicaceae > Populus > Populus euphratica. The sequence goes on along the minus strand of NW_011500055.1, from coordinate 455,902 downwards.
AGGATAGAAAGGAACATCACAACTGAGGTCAAGGAGCTCGCTAAGGCGGTAACATCCAAGACAGTGAAAGCTAAGAAGAAACGGTTGTGAAGGAAAATGGGAAAGCCAAGATCGTTAGAACCTCCAGGTATAGTGTAAGCGGCAGCAAAGACAACGGTGGCCAAAAGAACGGCTACTGCTGAGCATGACTGAGAGGTTTTCTCGATCCAATCTTGCGCCAACTTTAGTTGAACTTTATGCTCCTCTTGGAAGAGCTCGAATGCAGTCATGAGTTCGTCATTCGAAAGCCCCCCCTTACGTGTGCAACTTGGTGCAACAATGTGAAGCCATTATTATCTACGCTCGAACTCAGCCTGGTCACTAGTATGTTCTTTTTCTTTACAAGACGGAAAATCTCCCGCCGTCGATGCATCACGGCCACATGCAATATGTTTTGCCCCTCATCATTCAAAAGCTCAATAGCCTGAGGAAATTTATCAAGTATCTCTTCAGCAATCTCTAATATTCCATTACTAGTTGCTATAAACAACGGGTTTGGAGGTGAAGGAGGCCTCTCTTGTCTTCTATTTTCTTCTATCTTTGGTTGAACATTTTCATTATTTTCTACCCCTCCTCCTCCCCCTCCTTTTCCTGTGTCCACTTCTTCTCGTGCTCCGTCTTGTCCTTCGCGTCCTCCTCCTGGGATTCCTCCCCCTCCTTGTCTTTCACTTTGTCCTCCTCTTCCTCCTTGACCAGGGGTATCGATATTAACTTTGTTAGTCTTCACTGTGATAGATTGCCACCATTTAAGCTGGTTCTTTCTGATAAGCTCCTTGGCAAGTTCCAACGCAGATTCATGCTTGTACTTTTCTGTCCGGATTCTTTCCACCAGTGGCCATCCTATCGTGTTTCTTCATATGTGAGATATACACAGAGAGAGCTAGCTATAATGAATTTTCTACAAAATATTAACAGAGTAGCATACCGGAAAATATACAAAAGTTCAACTTTGGTGAGAAGTGTACGAGATTCTACTCCTATGTCACTTTCCCAGAGTTTCCCAAATAGAAGGCTGCGGAAAAATCATTCACACAGCAGCTGCTGACTGTTGCTTCCTATATGTATGTATGTGTGTATGTATCACAAAAGGATTTCTGTTCTGGCTTCTCCTATTCTGTTAGATGGTTTTATTCCTCAACATGCCTTTGCAAGTTGAATATGGAGAAGGCACCACATTCAAATAAGATCGACGGAATGCAGAGCGCGTAGATGAATGAGGTTTGGTAAGCACATCAACAATTTGATCATCAAATGATATGAACTGATCCTAGAGCTCTGTACGAGTGACCATATCATGGAAAAAGGGAAAATAAATTTAGCTTGAAAAGCTGGATTCATAGTGAGATACATGGCCGTGAAATTATCACATCATAGAAGAGGAAGAGAAGAGGCTGAAATTCCCAGGTCTAGAAAAAAGAGAATGGAGCCTTTTTAGCTTGGCAACTCGGATCTTTACAAATATAACCATAACAAGATCCATTTTCTTTTAGTCTAATCGATTAGAAAAATTTAATATTTTCTCTTTTGAAACTAGGAAACCCATTTAGACAAGAAAACCTCCCAAGTCGGCGAGGTCTAGAGTACTCCCTCAGTTCAAGTGACACTCAGAAAGGAGAAAAAGGTTGGTGTTTTTTTTTCTCTTAAAAGATATTTTCTAATGTTCTATCCATACTGTGATCATACTGTAGGCTAGCTTCTCTCCTATCTTTTCAACAATTTCCCAAGCACACGCATGTGTTCTTGAAAGGATTATTGTTAACATTTTCAAATGCTTGTTAGAAAGATTATAGGGTAGTTCTTATTGTAGTTATATTCGGGTGGTCAGTACTAGCCCCATAGGGAAACGCTAAACCCAAGCTCGAGACTGGACGAATCCATCGGGCCAGCTCGTGCGGTCTACCTCTCAATCTCTAAGTATAAGGCCGATGATATTTCTTGCTTGGCAGCAGGAAATTTCGTCCCTCGACGAATTGCTGTCGGCATTTACTGAGGATTTTGTTGCATGAGCAGTGTGGTTGTTGTTTATACTTGCTCGATTTCAAAATCACAAGAACCAGGGAGCATCATCAGTGGTATTATCAATTTAATAGTTAGGCTGTCCAAGATGGCAAAATAGTTTCAGTCTTCAGTACCTTTTTGACTCCGGCTCTGGTCGCCATCACCCTTTGCGGTGGAAAGGCCTGCGAAAAACTCACAACTTAAGTCAAATCAAACCTTCTGGGATTTAAAGTAGTGTAAGCAATTTAACATGCTCCAAGCAGAAAAGAAAAAAAAACTCGAAAAGCAGTGTTTAATCAGCCGTTTATACAGCTTGTCTTGAGAGCAGATGTTCGAGCTGGGGTTAGCTTATTAACGCTGATCATATAAATAAATAAATAGAAGAAAAAATGTTGCATCAAACATACAACGGTAGAACAAGTTCGTAATGGTAACTTGGCGCAGTGCACATCCACTCTCGAAAGCACTAGGCATCCCAGCAAGGACATGAAGACAGGTCATTCCCTTCTTGTCCTTCATTTCATAAAGTGATGGATCCAGTTTCAGCAACGTCAGAGCAGTGTCTGCATTAGAAAGTATAATGTCATTTTACTTTCTTTTTTTCCTCATAAATTGTAGATTTAAGTTGTACCTAAAGTGTTTGGCAATGAATGTGTGTGCTAGATGTCTTAAGACTCTCGTTTGAAAGAGAATAAAAGGATTAAGAACAAAACCAAAGTGGTGTCCTTGGATGGCAGCATGAAGAATCGGCTTTGAATCTTCTCTCTTGCGGTGATCCTCTGATAGCTTTAGCCCTGGGATTTGGTCCATTTTCTCAGCTAAATACTCCACTATTTCTTCCTTACCACATACAGCAGCTCTATACAATGGAGTCTCCCCAAGCTTGTTTTTAGTCTGAAGTTGCATTGAAGGATCATATTCATCCTGGAGTAAGTGCTTTACTGCTTCCATATTTCCAGTGAAAACTGCTTCATGAAGAACTGTATTTCCATACGCGTTCTTTTTTTCAAGGGGTTTCTCGAGCATTGGATTTTTATGGGCAATATCGAGTAGATCTCCAAGCGGCCAAACTTTTTTGCTATACACTGCCAGGTGCAATGGAGTATCTTCCGAAACCGTTACTGGAGACATCACATACCTATCACCGATGCCCATGCAAGCACCAATCATCCTCTCCCAGTCTTCTTCCAAGGCTGCTAGGTAGACCTCCTTCGCTACAGTTTTATATGTCCCCATTTGGCCTTCTCTCTTTCTCTGTTTTTTTTTTTTTTTTCCTTTTTGTCTACCTTAATGTACCTCTGCAATTGATTGCTGCTCTCTCTTTGTAAAAATGTAAACTAGCTCTTCGCATGCTGATGGTGAGATGCGATATTTAAAATCAATTTTTAATTAATTGTATAACAATTAAAATAAATATTTTAAAAAATCTCAATGATTTGAATTTTTGAGTAAAAAAAGTGTTTTTAAGATAATTTTTTTATTCATGTGCTTCTTTAAGTATATGTTCTTACCTCGCTCAGCCTATCATTCACAATGTGGAATCGTTAGGTTCGCTTCCTGCGCCTCTGGCCCCACGGATTTTTGGATCCTAATAAATTCTGCGACGTTACAGCTTTAGAAAATAATTGATCACTTTATAACCTGGCCCCACAGCTTTTTCAATCATAAAAGAGAGACGAAGTGGAATTCCGTTTCGGTAGCTATTTCATTTTTTTTTATTAAAGTAAAATATTTCAGTATATATATAATTTAACAAATATACTTTAAATTCAAGATTAATTTATTATAAATTATATAATACAAATACAATATCAAATAAATATAATTTTAAAATTTAAAATATTCCTAAATAGTAAAGATTAAATAAAATTTTAACTTAAAATAATTCAACTTAAATAAAATACTAAAATATTTTAAAAATAAAATTTTTTAACAAAAAAAACATAAGTTAAACACGAACTTTTTACTTCTAAAAGATAAAGGGAAGCCACATAAGTCATTTGCGTCAAAACACTACGATGATTAATTCTTAAATGAAGATAGAGAGAGTTAGAATCTTAGTATCACATTTAGGTTAACATAAGAACACCATTTAATTAGTATTTTTTAACTCTTAATTAAATTATAAGTTTTGTTTATCACCCCTTTAAATTCCCTTAAATTTACTCATTTAATATCACAAGGAAATGATGCTTTTCTTAAAGATAATAAGAAATAGTTCAGTGCTTTTTATATTATAATTGTATTGTAAAATATATTTTTATTATGATATTAATGAAAAATGATTTTTTGATCTCTTAACATTTTATAAAAACAATGTGCAACTCATGTTTTATTCAATGAAAAGAATGTAATAATTATTAATGTCAATGAAGGCTTGTTAGGAAAGGGAAGTTCAATGAGATGAATTTGCCCTTTGACCACGTCAAAAAAATAGATTAGGGTTCGTATATTTATTATTATTATTGTTTTGTTTGATTTTTTACTTGATAAATTAATATTTAAATCTAAAGGTTATTGATGCATGCAGTATAGGTGCTTGTGCTTTTTAGTCATTGTGTGTAGCACTCGATAGCCAAATTTACTCTTTCATTGTGTTGTTGAAAGCACTATTGCATTCTCTTTCTCGACAAAGATAAGCTAGTTTGTTGCAGGTAATTTTTTTTTTAGTTTTTTAATTTTAATTTTTTATTTGTTTTATACTCTTGTAAAAGGTATTTTTGTTTTTCATTTTAATTTTTTTATATTATTTTATCCTAATACCTCCCCCGGGGGGGGGGGGGGGGTTGCCTACTAAAGCAAGACAAAATATAGGTTTGGCTAACGTCGTGTAAGCATCTTAGCATCCAGTTTTCAAATTGCGTAGAAATCCTCGTAAGAGTGTTTGCCCCCCTTTTTTTAAAAAAATAAAAGGCAATAAAATCACTAAGTAAGTATTTCATAATGATTTTAATGCTATATAACTTAATTTTTTACAATATAGTGTGATCTAATTTTAAAACATATTGAGTTCTAACGGGCACTTTAGCATCTGTAGATTACTTTTGGAATATCAAACGGGCACTTTAGCATTTTAGAATTTTAGAATTTGAAAGAGTCGTCACGGGCACAAGAATACCGACTAAAACATTCATTCACTTATTACACGACAAATACCTTTGATTTTAGATTATTTATTAATCAATATCTTACATGTTTTTCCGACAATGCACATGTTCAAAGAAATGAAAAATACCAAAAGCTTGACTTAGTTAACAATGCTTTTTGACTAAGTTTTGAATATTTCGGTCACCACCGTCCCATGTTTTTATTGTGAAGTTGGAATTGGAACATTTACCTTTCATATTGAATGCCTCACGTGGTGATGAGTATGCCGATATCAGCTGCAAATTAGTTTTTTTTTAATGGTTTACATAAAAAATGAACTTTTTAAAAGTAAGTAATTTTTTAATATTTAGTAATATTATAAAAAATAAATTGAAAAGTATTTTTTAGTATTTGGTTATATTATAAAAAATAATTCATTAATTTTTTATTAATTTTTTTTCAAGTTTATTAAAAGAATGGAAATCAAATATGACATATAAAAAATTTAAAGAAGATTGAAATAAAAATAAATAAATTAAAGGGTTTAAAATAAAAATAAAATTATTATTTAATTATAAATTACTTTTTTACAATTAGATAGAAAGTTTTCGTCTTAAGAAGTTCAATTTTCTAAGCGTTTAGGATCTGTTTAAGAATTGTGCTATGATATATCATTTTCTTATATCATTATTTAGGACTCAAATTTAAAAAAAAAATACAAAAAATAGTTTCAACGGATGAGGAAGCTATATTATATTTCAAGAAACAGTGTCCGGTGAAAAAAAAACCTTGCATTTTATATTATTTGATGTTAATTAATTAATTAGTAACATGATCACTAACAATTGACATATCATGTCTTTTCAAGGATACACATGTGCAGCTCTCACTTCGAAATTTCCATTAATAGCTTGACTTCATTTTTAGTCTTTATTTATTATTATTTTCATTCATTATCCGAGTCGTGTTGGTATGTCATCGTGCAAGCTTGGTGATACACTAGCTTCTACTTTCGAGAGTGGCCTCCCAACCAGTGAGCTATTCTTGGATCCATTTATTTTAAATAAATTGTCGGTGCTACTCAATAACTTATATTTTAGGCCTGATACATGCTATGCTGTTAATAATATCTATCAATTTATACATGTTTTTATTAAGAATTATTAAACTGCTGTCAAACATGTACTACTATACTTGAAATATACATTTTCCTTCTGTCTTCACTTTACTTGTGGCTCTTTGCTATCACCTTACTGATGCTAATTGGGCAGGGAGCATCTATGAGGGACTATATTATCTTTCTTTCTCGATACCACTCTCATTTCTTGTTTCATGAAAATTTGATAAGCAACAATTGTTACTGCTTTTCCATTGAAGCAGTATATAAAATTACTAAACCGAATCGAACCAAAACCAATTAATTAAGTTTGATTTCTGCTTTAAAATAATCAAATCAAAACTGGTCTACTTGAATTAATTTTAGTTTTTTTATAAAAAATTTAATTTAATTTTTTTAAATAAAAACCAAAATAAACGAAAAATAATCACCCTTATTCTTATCTATCCTTTTCTTCCTCGAAATAATTATTTACATGTCAAACCTGTATGATTTCCTGTCATAGAAATGTAGAATGTAGGAATTATTTTAATAATAAATCTAATATTTTTTAAAGAAATAGCGTAAGAACATCATTCTAAATATAATAATATATAGCCTAATCCTAATCGAGAGACGTTGGACTCCTCACCTTTAGTCTTCTATTAATTTGTCACAGTTTACTGCAACCTCCGTATTTTTCCCTCCTTCCCACAACCTCAACACATTAGCGTAGCCAGTTAAACAATTTGGATTTACAAAATAAAACATTAGCGTAGCCAGTTAAACAATTTGATAAAATAACATATATTTTTTTAAGATTATGTGAATAGCATATTAACTCAATATTTATTAAATATCTCTACTGGTTTAAACATGACAAGATAATTATCATGTTTTAAAATAATAATATTTAAATATATTGTATTTTTAAATTACAACAACTTAGCATGTAGTTTTAATTAAAATCTTATTACTTAACTGGTTAGCTAATTGATCTAAATATATAAATCAATTGAATATTTTTTATAAAAAATATAATTTTATGTATTTTTTCAATATATTTTTATAAGTGTTAATAATATAGTCAGATTTGTAATAATTATTGATTCTAAATAATTAAATGTGAGTTTATTGTAACTAAATGAGGACATACTCTAGACATATTATATATATAGCCTAGCAAATATATTCATGAATCAATCAAACATGTCTAGACCCAATAAAAAATCTAATTACACTATATCAAAATAATAGCTTTAAAAAACCATAATTTTTAATTTAATTATTAAATTGTGCTTAAACTTTTACAAAAGTTTCTAAAAACTGTTTTCCTTATAGTAACTATATAATTGCTATAATAATTATTAGATTTTTAGATTTAAAAAAATCACTTCAAGCCTCTGATTTTAATAGTTTTATGATTTTTTTGTTATTTTTGAAACCGATCAACTAATTTAATTAATTATTATGAATTAATTAACAAATTAATCTTGAATTTAATTGATGTTATATTTTAAAAATATAATCTTTAATTAAATATCACAATTTATAACTGCAGCATGTCAATTTATACTATTTCACCGAAAAAAAAATTCCGCAGTTTGTGTGTGCTAATTACCCAATTTATTCAATATTTTTCGCTCCATTAGGGACAATCGGTGATGGGACTTGGGAGAAGTTACAGGCTTGTCGGTGGTGGCTTTGGATGTCTCACAGTGATGGATTTTTTTGAGCAAATGGATTTATCGATCTTGAACAAAGATTTATTTATTATTCCTCCTCTTCTTTTCTTATACTAATATTATAATTTTTGTTCTGATTTTTTTTTAATCTGTGATTTTGGTTCATCTTTTACTTTGTTAGGGTCAAATCGAATTTGAAGCGCCACATCAAGCCTCCTGGCCCTACCGTTTAGCCACTGGGAAACAACGCAGCACAAGATTCGATCTTGTAGAATTCAATTATCAGTTTTTAATTAATCCATGATCAATATGCCTCAAAGTTTGCCTCATAACTCCCCCGCGTAAGGTTATTAGGTAAATTATTTTTATAAATTGACTAAAACACAAGGGCAAGCTGACCATTTGGTTTTTGTTTTAGAAAACAAATTGTTATCAGTCCTAGCAATAATAAGTTTTGTACCATATCTTTGAAAAAAATGAGGACAGTTAGAATTTAAAACTTGTTTAAAGATTTGGTTGAGAGTGTTCTATACAGATGAAGTGTTTCAAAGTGTTTTTTTATTTGAAAATAAATAAAAATTATATATATTTTTTTATTTTTAAAATTTTATTTTTAATATCAGTATATTAAAAAGATTTAAAAACATAAATATAATAACTTTAAACAATTTTTTTTTTTAATTTTAAACAAACACCGTTTTGATCTCATTGCCAAGCACCCTCCTCCATAGAAACCTCTTAATCTATTATACATGCATCCTATTAGAAGGGGTGGTATGAAAACATTTTTAATTTTTTAAATGCATAATTAAATTATTGGACGGTCTCGTCAAAACACTAATATTGAACACAAGTTTAGATTTAATAACCGAAAGTTTGATCAGGAAAGATTTTTATCACAGGAAAATACTAGAAGTAGATTTTGTTTTTTAGGAAGGAGATAGATTCTAAAACAGTGAGGTACTGAATTTATGGACCATATATGGATTGGATTTAGAATATTAGATCGTGGAAATAGATACTCACAAACAACATAGCTCCCATCATTGTTTGAACTTTGTACCACCTAGCTAGTTCCTTGAAAACTCTTTCTTTAGCATCCAGATCATCATGAGTTTTCTTTCCAAGAGTTCTAGCCAAGGGGCTTCCAAAGGCTCTAAAGCACCGCCTTCTAAGGTCAGAATACTATTTCTTCTACGGTATCAGTTCCTAATGATCAGGGGAAGCAAATGAAATGTTTAAATGATATGACAATTTTGATTTTTTTTTTCTTGTTTAGCATGTTTCAAAGGGTGATGAAGGTACAGGATCATCGTTTCCCAGCATCTCCTCCAATATGAAAAATCTCTTCGGGAGAAGGTCTAAAGGGTGAGAATATGCGCCTTCCTTTATGAACAAATGATTTAATTTATATTTATTTCTTTATTTTCTCGGTGACCTCAAGATGCAGTTCAAATAGTTAAAATTTCTCTTTGCATATAATTAATCTTATTTTGATATATAACTGAAAATAAAATATTAATTCTCGTCAAATTATCTCATAAAAGTTTCTTTCTGTCAAATCTTTGGACTAAATCTTTTCTTTCTGGGATTGAAACCTTAGGGAATGAAAATGGACTCATGTCAAGTCTCATAGGGTAAACTGAAACAAAATAAAACATTGAAAAAAGGGTTAAACCTCAAGATATTGGCCTGCTTTATCAAAGAACAACACACCTTACCTTAACTTTATGCTTCATCAAAAGGATCAGTGTTTTCCAGCTGCTCCTCTAAGATAGAAAGTCCCTTACAGAAGATTTTTAGAGTGGGTAAGAATATGCTTCTATCTTTTTTATCAGCAGTTTCTATGAGCATGCTTTTTTGCAGTAGTTTCAACACAGTTCTATTCCCTTTATTAGCAGGTTATATTTTTTGTATATGATCTGCACATGGAAAGTGGCACGAGGTCCATTATTCATTTCCATGTCGAAAGGTCAGCCAGCCATATAAGGGCGATGTGAAAATTTAGTAATTAAGAGGATTATCAATTTATATGACTTTTTTTTTTAGATTAACGTGGGTGTCCAGACCAGTTTGTACGTACCACGATTAATCCTACGAGTTCTGAAATTAATGACCATGTAAACCTCCAGTGGCGATCATATGAGCAATTAAAAATTCAAATCTGATAATTTGTATGACTTTAATTAGCTGACTGTTGGTGCTCGTCCACATTTAGATATCGGCCGAACTTCTAGTGAAGTCTTTAATTACCTGTGTAACTAAAGATTAAGTAACCCTGATAGATACTCAATTAATCAGGTTTTAAATTTGTTTTTTAATAATTACAGATTTAATTTTTTTTAAAATTATTAAAAACTTATATAGTTATTAATTTTAAAATTTATAAAATTAGTCAAGATACATAATCGGTTATAAATACCCATATTAATAATAATAAAAAAGTTTAAGTCACGTTTCTCAACCACCCAAACAATGGCCGCAATGTTAATGTAAAACATGCTTCAGGTTAAATTTCCTTGAAAATCTAATTAATCTTGGTTAACAAAATACTCCAGACAACACAGAAAAAGAGAAGATTCCACGCTTTCCTTCGAAATTTTCCCTTAGCCATGGTATGCCATTGAAAAAGTAGAAAGTGTTCGGGACACACCAAGAGATACCCTACCAAGAGATGAATTTTGACCAAAAATTCCAAGCAAACTTGCATTAAAGTAACAAATGGTCTGAATTCTCCAGAACTTTCGCACAAAAAGAACAACAAGATTGATCAATTGGAAGTAACCATCTACTAAAAGAAAGGAACATCATCTGTTCTACACAGCTAACCATAAAAAATGTCTGAATCTTTGGGGGATCTACAGAATCCCAAATGTTTGATGTAAAAGAGCCATCGAATAGTGTACTGCAAGATTTAACTAAAAATCTCCCATCACTTCCAATGTTCTAGATTTTAGTATTTGGATTCCATTGAAACAATTGACTCTCGTTTGTGAGGCTTTGCAGGGAAGAAACTTGATCAAGCTCAAAAGCCCTTAACTCTCTTTGCCAACCTAACTGCCAAGTCCAAAATCCATTATACCATGAACTCAGGTTCAAAATTGTCACTAGCTTCCCAGGAGACAATTTGTATAGTCTCAGTTGTCTATTTTTCAGCAATGAATCTCCCAACAACATATCATTTTAAAAGTGAACATACTCGTCATTTTGGACAACAAATCTAGTTTATTTCTTAAAACTTTTGCACTAATTCAGATGGATTTATTGTTTTCATTATTCGCTGCCAAATACATGATAGTTTCTTGCTGAAAAAAGGAGCATTCTCAAAACTTGGGAGATACACTTTGTGTATTAAATCTCTCCCTTTACCTTAATAAAAATTAAACATCTCACGTTTTCTCTTACTAATTGGTCCCTATACTTTTGACCTGAACTTAATAAAGAAAAATTGTATCTATAACTGGCCTTAAAGTGTAGTGAAGTCTTGAATATGAACTTCTATGTGAGAACATATTCATGGTTCATAGTAATTGATTGTTTTGTAATTAACAGGGCATTGTTTAACATAAATAAATAAGAAAAACTCACATGATTCTAGCATTAGTTTAACTCTTCTCTCCTTACAATTTGTGATTAAGGATAATGTTATTCCCATTCTACAACTTGTTAATCTCACTCTATGTTAATCTTCTTCCATAACAAGTGAAATAATATGGTATTATTTTATATATTATAAAGCAAACACACAATTGACTTATAAAACTTCTTCCTACAACAAATATAATAATCTAAAAGCAGTTGTCATCTGCGATATTCACTGCACTATAACTTAGAGATTTCAAATCATATTAATTTATAGGTCTCATAAAATCACATGGATTGAATTTTATCAGAGGAACATAAAGAGGATTCGAACTGTTATGGTTGTTCTTATTATGAAAGCACACTCAAGTCTTTGTACATGCTTTGTGTCATAACCTGAATCCTGGATTCATGATCGGCACATAGGTAAGGTTCTCCTTCAAGATTCCATACCTATGCGAACCCAAACTTACATACAATCTTTTTCTAACTTCATTAGAGTTCAACGCAACATTAATAACAAAATTAACTTCATAATATAATTGAATTATCTTAATACAAGAGTTAATATAATTTCATAGTTTTGGAACACTAACTAGACATAAAAAAAGGTATAAATTACAACCAAAAGAGTAGGTTCTGAAGACCCAACAAAAGTAACATGCTATCAAGTTATAAGCTTGAAAAGGTAAATAATGAGAGGTGAGTTCCATAACTTAGTGAATAGATAACGTTCAATATACACATACGAGGTAATATAACAATGAGAATATATATACAATTATGACTCTATGTTCCTCAAATAGGTCATAACAAGAATATCATATGGTAAAATTTGTCAGAAAATCAAAATGCAATGAGCATGAGGCTCCGTACTGTGGGATGATCAGTCTACACAGGTTGGTAACTCCCCGACCAATTAAGGTTCAGATACGATGTGCACAAAGACTAACACTACCCTATTAGCATGGGTATTCTGATTGACACACCATAGGTTTATAATCATAATCAAATAGAGATATCCATATCTCAATGCTCAACTCATGAAATCAATCAAATGAGGAGCTATCAAATCAGAAGTCAATTCAAAATATATATACTGGTTCATATCAAGAATTCGGATTCAACAATTGATCATGCTTTATCATAACAAGGATAATAATCAACATATATATTATCATGAAGCATGATCCAATTCATATTAACAAATCAAATATTTATAATATTTCTCATGCATATGAAAAATTATCCACTCACCTGACTCGAAAGCTGACTCGAAAGCAAATAAAAGTCAAAAGCAGATACCGAAGAAAATCCTATTAACATCTCGCTGGTAGAATATCAGGATTATCTGAATACAAAGGAGACATATTCAAGAACAACTTGAAAGAACATATAACCTATTTAATACACTTATCTAAAGGTATATTCCATAACCCTATATGTTTTTGAACTAACTAGTTATTTTTCCTAAAAACCCAACATTTAACGATTTTCCCAAAATCTAATCCATAATAAAATAAATAATAAAATTAATAATAATTCACTAAATAAATCTTAATTATTCACAAACCAATCTGAAAAATTTAATATTACATCTGGGGACTAATCTGTAATTTATCATATTTTAAGGGTCAAATTGCAACTTTTGTCAAATTGAAGGACCAAACTGAAATTTTCATAAATCCATTACTATACTGAAATCCTGATCATAATTAATCCTCATTTATGTCCAGAATATATCATTATGCTCCAGGGACCATTCTGGAATTTTATCAAATTTTTAGGGCTAAATGGTAATTTTTGTCAAATTGAAGGACCAAATTGAAAGTGTTAAAATTTCATAACTATACAGGAATTCTGCCCATAATTCATATTTTTTTCTGTTCAGAATCTCGGAATATGCTCCAGGGACCAATTTGTAATTTTCCAAAGTTTGGGGACTAAACTGTAATTTCCACAAATTGAAGGACCAAAATGAATTTTCGTCATCTTCAACCTCCAACCCAGAATTTCAAGAGAAAACCTACTGTTCTCTCCAAATTTATAACATAAATTCACCATTTAAACAAAATCATAACTCAAAATCATCATCTTTCAATTTAATCTCTCAAAATCAACCAAATAATCAAATACACTAACAATTAATCTTATAAGATTCAAATTAATTCATCAATTAAACCCAAACACAAATGTTCAAAACCCTAACATTTATCAAAACCAAAATTAAAAGCTCAATAATACATATTTATACATTTAACAACCTAAATCTTACCTTTAAACTTGTTTCTTCAACTCCTTTCTATTTCCCTTCTAATTTTTCTCTTTTCTCTTCTTCTTCTTTTTTCCTTTTCTCTCCCGTCAGTTTTTCACTCTAAATTTTCAGATTTTTTTTTTTATATTTATTAAATTTGTTGAATTACTATACTATCCAAGAATTTTATAGCCTTTTCCTCTTTTTAATTCTAAACGTTACACTTTGTATCTTTACACAACCCAAGAGCATGAGTTTAGGTATTCAAAGATATTTAACGAAACAGAAATAGAAAAACTAATCCTAGAATCATGGAATACACAAGATTTGGTAGTAACGTAAATGGTGACAACAGCCTTAAGGTGACACTTCTATGATTTCTTTTGTTTTCTTAATATGCCCCCGCAAGAACAGGCTACCATCAGCTAGGCCGATCTTGTCTTGTAGATATTCTATCATTTGTCTAGAAAGCAGCTTAGTGAGTAAATCAGCGAGCTGGTCATTAGTGTGAACATATCGAACATTAAGAAATTTTTTTCCAACCAAATCTCGCACAAAGTGAAAGTCTATCTGAATGTGCTTCATTCTAGAATGCTGGACAGGATTAAAGCTTAACTGTGTTGCACCCAAATTATCACCATAGAGTGTAGGTGAGTGTAGTAATGGAAACTTCACTTTGTGAAGTAGAGAGAGCAGCCACATGGACTAAGCTGTGGCAGTTGCTAAAGCCTTGTATTTAGCTTCGGGTATTGGGCTCAAGATAGAGATATGCATTTTGGGAGAGTGAGAAACCCACAAATATGTATGGTGTGGCCTTAGGTTCTACCTTGTGTGAGCATGTGTGAGTAAGGTGAGACCAGTTTCAACAAGGTAGCGATGATGTTTTCCAGACACACTATTTTGTTGTGGGTTATGGGGAGCAATTGTATACTGACTAATCTCATGAACTGAAAGGTAGGGTTTGAGACTAATAAATTCTTCATCATTATCAGAATAAAAACTCAAAACTCTTTATTTTGGTGTTAAATTATTTTTCACAAGATTTTTGAATTGCCGAAAAATTGTTTGAACTATTGATTTATGAGTCATAAGATAAAGCCAAGTGTATTTAGTATAGTGGTCAACAAAAATAAAATAATATTTAGAGCTACCAATACCAACTTCATGAGATGTTTTGTATAAAGTAAGAAGTGGGGTGATAGTTGTGGAGGTGGAGGCAAGAATGGCATGGAGGATGAGTTTGTCTTGGCAAACCAGTGGGAGTTTGCGGCTTTGGAGACAACAGAGTTTGTTGTATCAATAGTTGGGCATTTTTTTGCACCAGTGAAAAAGTCAATGAAATCATAACCAATGAGTAATGTCTCAAATTGAGCCCTTCATTGAGGAAAGGTGGAAGAAGTGAGTTTTTCGTTGATGGTGGTGACGGTATTGATGGTGATGATGGGTGAATCAATGGTAGATGTATAGATGGCAGCCATGTTGCAGAAGATAAGAGGAAAAAAATACTCGTTAGAGATCATTGCTCTGATACCATAAAAATGATTTGAACTGTTATGGTTGTTCTTATTATGAAAACACACTAAGTCTTTGTACATGCTTTGTATCTTTATACAACCCAAGAGCATAAGTTTAGGCATTTAAAGATATTTAACGGAACAGAAATAAAAAAACTGATCCTAGAATCATGGAATACATAAGATCTGGTAGTAACATAAATGGTGACAGCTAGCCTTGAGGTGGCACTTATGTGATTTCTATAGTTTCCTTAATAGAATAATATCTTTTTTATTCACAATTCTTCTATATAATTTAAACACAATTTTTTTTATACTGAAATATATTATATTTAGTATAGTATAGTTATATCATGAGAAATTAAACAATATAAGTTAATTATGCAATTTATTTTAGACACTCAGAGAGTATTACGTTTTTAAACTTTAATTTACTTCTCAATAGTTGTGTTTTAAATTCAGAACTCCTTTCTTTATTTGATATTAAGAAGATTTCGACAAATATTAACAGCAGTAAGGCAAGTAGCGACTCTCAACAACCATCTCCAAATAATGAAAATCCAGAACCGGCCTTCTCACAGGTGAGAATACTAATGAATGGTAATTAATCATCAGATCGTGATGATCAGGGGTCAAATGAGATGGTTTCATGATGAAAATTTGAAAATTCTATTGTTTGACATGTTTTATAGGCTGGTAAAACCACGTTTAAACCGAAGAATCTTAGCATCTTTTCGGAGGAAGAAAGTCAAGCTTGGACAATTTCTGAAAGGTACTGAGGATAATATATGCCTATTTTCTTGTTGAAGTGCTGTGTTACAAACTTTGGTGTGGTTCATCATCTGGTGCTGTGTTACAAGTATTTTGTTAATAGAAGTAAAATTATAACTATTAAATGAGACAGAGAAAGCTATGGTTTTGAGTTTAACACACGTATAAAACCCTAAGGCTAGACAAAAATACAACTAAAGTTGTGAAAGTTTATAGTTTTTTCAACAAAAGTCCCATAAAATCTGAAAAGATTGGTTTAAATGCCTCAAAAAACTAGGAAACAACCAATCAGGAAAAATAATATAGCTAAAATCCAAAATTAAGAAGGAAGAAGTATAAAATATGGACTGAAACTTTGAGGGTCTTTGGAGTGAGATTTGGCGAATATGAGCATCGATCGAACGGGCTTGGAGTGTGAAAGGAAGCTTAGCGCAAGCTCAATTTTCTATTAGGAATTCACCTATAAAATTTGAGCTTTATTTAACAATTTGATTAACTGTTTTGAGTCAAACTACCTGATTGGATAATTTCTTTGACTGTTTTTGTTTTTTGATCCGATCCATAAAATCCCGGCTAATTATTCCACATCATTAAATTAAAATCAAAATTTTTGGTGAATATTCTTGCATGTATTCATTATTAAAAAAATCAATACACAAGGTTCCCGCCATGCTTTTAGTTATAGTTTCTTCCTGTTGTTTCCTTTCATTTTTGGTCGAGACCATAAAAAAAAGTTTTGATTTATTTCTCTACTTGCCAGGATTGGATTTTAGGAGTGAGTATATTAATCTAGAGATCAATGGTTTACCATCATGATGGAACTGTGTCACTACCTTTTGTGCATCAGCTGATTCTGAATAGTGGTGCTGTAGTTGTTTTTGTAGAGAATATTTTGTTTATGTCAGTATGAGGCTATTAATTTTCTCTTTGCAAGCTATAGGGACGGTCCTGCAGAGCTGCAAGAGGTGTGTTGGCTTGATGTAACTGGTTCAATGACTGCTACCAAAGGGAAGGCGTATGAAATTAGCTTCATATTATCCATGAATGAAAAGAATTCCTTTGGCTGGGAAGATCCTGTTTATGTGATGGCAAGGATAGGAGAGAAGGGAGAGTATACGCGCGTAAAAATAGATCTATCGAAGTTAGGCCTGAAAGAAGAGGAATTTCCAGAGGAGAAGTGTCGGGTTGATTTTAGAAGTGATGAAAACTCTGAAAATAATAAGAAAACACTCTATTTTGGCTTGTATGAGGTGTGGACTAACCACTGGAAGGGTGGTCTACGGATCCATGAGGCCATTGTTCGGGAAGTAACAGCTGAGGATTCTGCTTCTACGTCTAATACCCGTTCGGACGACTCCAAAGTGCAAGAAGTAACAGCTGACAATTCTACTTCAGCATCTGAAAGCGCTCTGGACAAAGGCTGTTTTGAGGGTCAAAATCTATTTCCAATGCCTACTTCCAGGAATTTTCAGTGATTTGATTTCTAATCCGGATCTCCATCTGACTATTTATCTGTTTTTCGTAAGTGTCATATTTCAAGTTATTTTCATTTTCTTAGTCAGCGCATCTATGGCAAACTTATATTATACAATGTTAAGACCCCAGTTATTTGGTTATGGATTGAATAAGAACTATATATAGACTTAAAGACTCTTTCTCCAGAGCTTTTCTGTTTGCCTTGTGATTTGCGGCGTCAACATCCAACAGTCCTCTGGGTGTGAACTGATTAAGAAAGTTTTTTAAGCAGGTGTGATCTTACTGCTAAAGAGCTGTTGATATTGCGTGACAGATTAAAAAAGTACAAAACGGCTTGATATATATTGTTAATTTCACTCTTGCTTGCATTGTGCTTTGATTTTTGAAGTTCTTAAAGCTTAGGGTAGCTAACTAGGATACACAAATGACACTTCCTTTCCTGATGCTACTCGTGTCATTTTGGGTGTGTCTAAAGTAAATGGATTTCAATAAAATTCAAGTAAATGGAAAGATTTTTTTAAAAAAATCTAAAACAATAAATATGTAAATGAAATAATAAAAACAAGCTTAATTAAAACAAAAAACATAGAGGTTTGTCTTTGTCTAGATTGATCTTTCATATTGTTTGAATGTCTACATTGCGCTATTAAACAATAGAAGCTTATCAATTTGTCCCAATTGCTCGGTGATCTATTGAAAAATGTTTTTTTTTTTATGAGCACTTTGGTTAATAAGGAAATTAGAAAGAAGAATAAGCAAGGAATATTATTTGATTTGTTTTGTAGATGTTGGAATTCTAAGAATTCACAATTATTCTTGTGAAAATCAGAAATAGATTATGAGGATTTTATTTATAATTATTTAAATTTATCTTACAAAGATTGGAGAGGAATCTTTTTTATTTTGTCAGTACTTTTATATTTTTATTAAGATCCTCTTATATATTTTTTAAGGTTTATGCAAAAGCAATGATCACAGATATGGCCAAGAATATAAAGAATAGTGATCTTGCCCTTTGTTGTCTTTTTTTCTTTTTACTATTATTATTGGCTTTAAGGACTTGATTTTATGTCTCTGGTAAAAAATCTTCTGTTTGTTTTGAAATCTAATTCTTTATAACTATATTTTCATAATCTCTATCCACTCTTTGAGTCAAGAAATGTTTTTAGTTTGATACACTAATTATCATAATTATTTTTTGTTAGCTTTTTGATGAATATTTGTGCATTTTTTAGTTATTTTATTTTTTAAATAACTATATTATCTTATGGGAGTTGAACTTGACAAGATAAACATTGCGAATGAATCTAGAATGGTCAAAATAATAGGTAATTAGTTTGACTTGGTTGAAAATGAGTAAAAAATAAGCTAAATCAGTCTAAAAGCTAATTCTGAACTTTGGTCGATTCGTTGGGGTTGAACCAAGAATATTTGATGAATATTATTCATCTAGCAGCTTGATGACTCCGCTTATATACAATAATAATAATAATAATAAGGATTTTTATCTTTATGTTGATTCAGATCAATAATTAACCCAACTCATGATCTAGTTCAAGCCCCGAGTCGATTTCTGAATTGATTTTAAAACTATGATAATAATTATTTTTATCCTTATATTTACTCGGGTGAATGGTTAACTTGATTGGTGACCTGGACCTAGTCCTGGATCGAATTGAATTTTAAAATTATAATAATTATTATTTTTATATTAATTCAGATTAAGATTAGTATAAAACCCAAACTTTTAATTCAAAATCAAGTTAAAGTTACCCTGAACCTAACCTAACTTTGCTGCATCAAATATGATGGCCCTTCTGCCGTTTCTCACTGCTTCAAACCCAAACCCACTGGTAAGTAAGTTCAACTTCTTCTTCTATTCCCCTTTTGGCCTTTCTCAATTTATGTTCGGTTTCTTATAATTTTGTGTAGTTGGGTTCTTCTGTAGGGGTAGAAATGGAGGGGATGAAAGTTGAGGAAGCTTATTTTAGAGGCAGGAATTTACACGGTGCCAGGCTTCCTATTCCAAATGGGTGTTCTGGCAACTATGTTATACTGTAAGGAATTTAAATATGAAACCTGTTTTTTCTTTAAAAAAATTTATGATCCAATATGGGAAAAAAATTTTATTCTCGTTGTCATCTTGCAATGCTTGAGAAGGTGGAACCACCCTCAGCACCCGCTTCTTGGACAGAGAAGGTGGAAGCACCTTCAGCACCCGCTGCAGGGACAGAGAAACATGAAAACAAATTCATTAGCGTTGGTAAAGTCATTAATTATAGGAAAATAGGTTTCCCTATCATGGTCCTTAATTATAGGATTACATTTTCTTTGGAACACCTGCAATACAAATCACTTATATCGAGGTATAGAAAGCTGCATTTCACTGATTTTGAAGTAATTTGGAATATAGGCTAATTGAAAACATTCTTTAATTTCCTTGTAATTAACGAACAAAATTTACTTACAGCTAGGAATAAAGAAATGTATTTCATAAACATATGGAATGGGGTTACGGTTGTACAAGAGTAACTAGCTCACCTTGAACCCTTTTATTTCTTCTTGTAGCTCGAGTGCAGGGCCGGGCTTAGTTCCTCCGTGATAGTGCTTCATGTGTGCAACTTGGTGCAACAATGTGTAGCCATTATTGTCAATTGCCGAGCTCATCCTGGTCACTCACTACTCTGTTATTGTTCTTGACAATACGGAAAACCCCCCGCTGTTGATGCATCACAGCCAAATGTAATATGTTCTGCCCCATTTGATTAACAAGCAACACAGACTCCGCAACATTTGATTAACATGCAATACTTGTTTGCAGATGGATTCTCATTCCAACAGACTCCTCCTGCAACGCAGACATCTTGCCACACAAACTGCAGAGTCCGACTACAACATTGATTGCAGACTGCAGTCTCAGTTTAACTCCAACAGGATAATTGTTTTCTATAGATAGACTCTTGTATGTCCGTGATTATAGGAGATTTAATAGCCATCATCCTTCCTAGTTTTGTGTGTGTGTGTGTGTGTCTGCTGCTATAACAGAAAAACATACAAGATTCTTCTGTCTCCTTTGTTTCTTCAGCATATAATATTATTTTGTTTTTTCATGATACCAGAACAGGTTCTTAATACATTGTTGATTAGTTGAAATTCCTATGGTTACCCGTTCAAGATTGATAGTGTTAAAGGCACCCATAAATCCTACAACATGCTGGAAGGAGAGCCAAATCCTAATCAATGTTTAGGCTCCGTTTTACTAAATGAATTTAACTATCTCCTTTGTCAATAGCTGTGACAATTGCTCTTGGTGTAAGATTCAAACTTGGCTATGTCAATGGCCATATTAGGCCTCTTGAGTCTTCTTCATCATCAGCTTATGAAGCTTGACAATGCAAAGACCAATTTGCTATATCTTGGTTACTTAATTCAATCAAAAATTATATTACTGAAATATTCAGCTATTCCAAATCTTGGAACTATGGGAAGCTGTGAAAGAAATATATGGAAATCAAAACAATTCAACTTGTATTTCTCAAATCAACAAAAATCTTGCCAATTTGCAACAAGATGAAAGACTCGTGTTCAAATTACTTGGAACCTTGGAAGGTATAATGAGTGAACTTGCACTATGTCATCCCTACACGGTTGATGCAGTATAATTAAGGAAACGTGAAGAGAGGAAAAGATCTTCCAACTATTAGCTACTCTCGGTTCAGAATATGAAGATCTTCATAGCAAGATCCTCATGAATCTTGATTTTCAATCCATTACTAGTGTGTGCGCTACTATTCATTAAGAAAAAAGCTTACATAAAAGTTATGAGTTTTGACTCTAAAAACCTTTTATCAGAAACTCGTGTTTATATTATCAACAAATCAATAAACAATGACAAACCTTACAAGGGAAAACAACCCAATTTAAAGTGCCATTATTGTCCTAATATTGGCCACTCTATTAGAAGGTGTTGGATTTTTCATTCAGAGCTAAAGCAGAATTTTAAAAAGAAGAAGAAATCTCAAAGGGCTATTAGCATAAGGCTTACATTGTTGCTATTGCTCACTTCACTAAGTTTGCGGGCTTCCTTGCAAATTCGGTTCACATCCCGTAAGAAAGCACAGATGGTGGTATTCTCATTACATTTAAAATTGCCTTGCGAACTAGTATTGTGCATGACTCTTGGGTTATTAACTCAGGTGCCGCTAATAATATAACTAATAAAATGACTAACTTATGTAATTTTAAAGGATTTTCTTTTCCTACTCAAGTGTCTATTGCTAATGGAAAACATGTCTCCGTCAATAGTAAAGAAAAGATTAAATTACTTTTCAATAGTATAAAATCCTCAATTCTATATGTTTCCTCTTTTCCATTTCAATTACTTTTATGATAATCCAATTTTTGATTTCTTAAAAAAAATGAATGAATAAAAAAATAATTTGAGAAATGGGTTAAGACAACACAAATCGAAAGTTTGAGGACTAATAAAGATTGAATTATAAATTTAGGAGTCAATTTGATCAAAAATTGAAAGAATTAATAAGTTTAGGGGTTTAGTTGAACTGAAAATTAGTTTAATTAATAAAATTAGGGGCATAATTGAAGAAACATCAAAGTTTGGGGCTGATTAGAGGTGGAATTGGAAGAAATTAAAATCTAAGGACCAAATTGAAATGATGAGGGTAATTTAGGGAGTTTAATGATTGTTTCAGGGGTAATCTTGAAAGAATTAAAAGTTGAAGAGTCAATTAAGGATAAAATTGAATAAATAAAAAAAAGGATTGTTTTGGAAATGACGCTATAATCCAGGGGTCCAATTGCAACTTAATCTAGGGGCAAAATAATAATAAAAAAAGGATTTTCCTTGATTAAGGACCCAATTGCTAAATTTCAAAAGCTTAGGGCGGAAATTGAAGATAGCCAAACGACGCAGTTTCAAGACACTATTCGAAATCCATTTGAGACACCACTAACACAGCTTCGGCCAGACACGATCTCCTCACCCACACGATATTCTCTAAATGCCAGAATTGCTCTTGCAATGACAGGGCCTTTAGCACCCGACTAGTCTTCAAATGAAGGCAAACGTTGAAGACGCCCATCGTGCATATTGTGCACGATAGGATGGGAGACAGATGCAAACCGAGAAATACTGGGAGGGAAGAAACGAAAAAGCAGTGGGGGTAAAAAAGGAAACTGGGGAAGAAGAAAAGCAAACAGGGAAAGAGGCCAGGAAAGGAGAACGGAGAACAAACGCATGGGCAAATATAGAGTGAACAGAGGGTTTTCCAGGGGATATAAACGAAAAGGAAAAAGACTGAGGAGAAAAATCATAAGGAAACAGAAGCACAGAACAGAGGGTCACAGGAGGCCACGAACGAAGAAACAAACCCAGAGAACAGGGGGTGAGATGCAAAGAACAGAGGAACAAAAATGCAGAAAAGAACCCTACACGGGAAAACATATAACAGAGAGAAGAACAAAGAAGGAAGAAGAAGCCTTGTCCAGACGTCGTCACTCCAGACCACCAGCTCCAGCAGACCAGGTAAACCTTTCTTCTTCTCTTCCCGCTTTGCAAAATAATTCATTTGATACTGTGCATCTTCATTTATAATTAACTCCTTCCTGCAGCAAACCTGCATGAACATTTCACTCAAGCCTGCTACTTTGCCCAGCCAGCCCAGTCATTAATAAAAAAAACAGAAAAAAAGAGTCGAGGCCAAGCTAGGCCCAGGCCTCAGGCCTAGCTCACCAATCTATTTAGGGTTGCAGATCCTAATCAAACTCAGACTCAAACAAACAATGAATAAAAAAATAATTATATATTTTAGTTATTTAAAAACAACACAAATAATTAATTATTAATTACAATTCAATCATAATATATTTACGTATACTGTTCAATGTAAAAAAACACATGATTATATATTTAGTTATACCATGGATGGTCAATTTTAATTACGAAAAAGTATCTCATAAATCTTTTTAATTATATAAATGCTATCTATTTGTTGGATGTGTGGAGCATAAAATAATATCTTTTTAATTAAAAAATATATGAAAATATTAAAACATTCTCTTAATCCTTTTAATTATATAAAATATTCATATAAAAATAATAAAATACCCTAAAAACAACTTTTTTATTTTTTATTTTTTCTGAAGTTAAAAACATTATAGTCTATAATAAAATATTTATTGATATAAAATAATTTACCCACATTATTTAGTTTTTATTATACTGATCTGGAAAAAAAAGAAGAAAAAAAAGTGGTGACTTCTAACAAGCTGATGCCGTACAACACCGGTGCATCATTTAAATTCATTGCCATTAATACATGACCACGTGGCCATTGTTTTATTTGGGAGCAATGATTATTTGGAAAGTGTTTTTTAGAATTGTTTTTTACTTTCCTGTTTTAGCTATCCTGGAAAAGATGATTTAAAGAGAGGAATGTGTTTTTTGATTTTTTTTAAAAAAGCCAAATTTTTTTGCATGAAGAACTCAAAAATAAAAACAGTGCAACTCTATGATTCATCTTTCTTTCTTCTTTTTTTCTCTCCATGCTTTTACCTTTATGTTTTTTAATTGTGCTTTTTTACTATTTTATTTACCGTTTTTGTTAGAATAGTTGTTTCTTAGTTTTTTTTATATAAAAAAATCTTTGTAGTTTATTAGATTTTTCTATCCTAAAAACTGAACTATTTTGTTTCTATTTAGATACTTCAATTTATTTACAAGAATTATATTGAAACTCTAATATTTTATTTGATATTTCTTTCGTCTATTTTACTGCTTTTTATCCTGAATATATATGCACCGGTAGAATCTACATCAAATTTTGCATATCAAATGTAGAAAATTTAGAGACCGCCAAGATGACACGAGTACCACTAGGGAAGGAAGTGTCATTTCTGTATCCTCGTTATCTCCCTTTGTACCACATCTTTTCGACCTGTCTTTAAAGATCCATCAAGTTCGTTTTAATAATAATAATAAAAAAAAAAGATGGTTCTTTTTTATCAGCTTATATATTGAAATTAACAATATATATCAAACCATTTTGTACTATTTAATTTGCCAAGACAAATAACCAGCTCTTTAACAGTAAGATTACACTTGCCTAAAAACCTGATAACACAGTCATCCCCTCATTAATTTCTTAATCGATTCACACCCAGAGGATTTTAGGATGTTGACGTCGCATATCATAAGACAAACAGAACAGTTCTGGAGAAAGAGTCTTTAAGTCTATAGTTTTTATTCAAACCATAGCTAAATAACTACAGTCCTAGCAATGCATATTACAAGTAAATAACTTGAAATATGATCATACTGACGAACATAGAAATAATAGACAACTAGGAGATGCAATCCGGTCCGCTGATCAAATCCCTGAAAAAACATTCCCACGTTACCAGGCTCTAAATCAGCTTCTACGTACTCCTTGAACTTCGACTCGATCGGAGGTTTTCAGATGTTGAAATAGAATCGTCATGAGCTGCTATTTCCTTCCCTCTGACTCGTCGGAACGGGTATTAGATGTAGAAACATTATTCCCAGCGGGTATTTCCTGAACTATGGCCTCATGAATCCGTAGACCACCCTTCCATTTGTTACTCCACACTTCATACAAGCCAAAATAGAGCTTTTCCTCATCATTGTTAGGGTTTTCATCACTTGTAGACTTAGTCTGACTCTGACTCTTCTTCGCAGGAAGTTCCTCTTCACTTTCAGATTTTTCATCATTTTTAAACACAACCCGACACTTATCCGGAGGAAATTCCATTACTTCCCCTTTTAATTCTGATAGTTTTATTTTTTTGCGCACATACTCTCTCGCCTTTCCTATCCTAGCCATCACCATAACAGGATAATCAGGATCGTCCCAGCCAAAGGATTTCTCTGTGTTCATGGATAACATAAAGCTAACTTCATACGTCTTCCCTTTGGTTACATCCATTTCACCACTTACATCAAGCCAACACACCTCCCGCAGCTCTGCAGGACCATCATCCCTATATATATTTTGCAAAGAGTAAATAGATTAAAATTGACATAAACAAAGTAGGCTCTACATTACTATAGCACCACTATTCAAAATCTGCAGATTCACAAAAGGTAGTGATACAGTTCCATCATGATGTAAAACCATTGGTCTTTAGTATAACATACTCACCCCTAAAATTCAATCCTATCTTGTAAAGAAATAAATAAATAAAAAACTTTGCTTTATGGTCTCCGCCAAAAATGAAAGGAAACAACTGAAAGAAACAATAACTAAAAGTGGTCGGAACTGCACCATTTACTGATTTCTAAACCTTAACTTTCCACGTTTAAGAATGTAACAATTCGGCCTTGGGATATCTGTAATCTTTACTTAACAATTTCAAGATTCTTGTCAAAATGATTCGTATAATTTTATAACACCTCTGAAAAGGTTTTTGTAATTTACCCTAAAACATAAACGTGGATCAAGAGAAAACTTGTATGAATAAATTAAAGTATCAAATTAAATAGAGTAAATTATTACCGGATCCCTATGTTTTCAATAAAATAATTAGTTAATCCCTTTGTTTTAAATTAATTGGTCCTGTTGTTGGTTTTTTACCTACAATATTCTTATCTATAATCAAAATTTCCAATCTTATCTACTTTAGACAAAATTAAGTATTTCAAAAAGGTAATTTAGGAATTGCTTTTTAAAAATCAACAGTCAACTTTGCTTAAAGAATTAACATACAATTTTGAAAAATAAAGGGACCAACTTACAAAAGCAAAAAAATATTGTATTTTTCCTCTCTAATAATTAAGAATATTGTACAATTTTTAATAAAGATGTATTTGTGAAATCCGCATAAAAAATTAACTAAGTTTTGTGTGCTTCTCATTATTTGTGTTTGCATGATTTTTTCACATGTTATTTAATTTTTAGTAAAATAAAAAAATAAAGCTGAGATAGAATTGGGAATCAACTCAAAATTTATAGAACAAAGGCATCGAAACACCACAACAACGCCTTACTCAGACCATGAAAATAAGGATAATTAACCCTTCCTAGGATACAATTACTTTTACATGTTTAAATTTAGAATATTGACAAGTTTGAAGGTCGTGATGATGCATGCACCTGGAAACAATGTCAGGCCAAAGCAAATTACTTTGCATGACCCAGAGATGTTAGAAATTTGACTAAATAACTATACTGTCTGCACATGCAAACAAACAACTTCTATGAATGAATCAATCCATACAAAGTCATCAACACAATAAATGATTTCTAGCTGGGTTTGAAAGAGAAAGAAAGCTTGATTATGGTGATAACTGTTTGGGTTATTGTTGGGGTAGTTAATGGATTCAATACTAGAGAAGAAGAAGATAGAAGGAGAAATTTGGGGAGATTGGTGTCTAAAAGAGAGAGAGAGAAAAAAAAACTAGGTGTGAACCGATCCAGCAAGAGTTTTACTTTTTTTTTTTAAAAAAAACAATCTAAATATAAAATACTTTTTATGAATTTAAAAGATTTTCGTAAACATTTTATGGTATTCATGAAAATACTTTTTATGGTATTCAAATTATAACTATCAATACTTTCTCTATATAGAAGAGTTATGCATGAAAAGGATAAAGATCCTTATAAAAAAATTAAATTGGTTCAATTCTAAAAGGACCAGATATAATTATTTTTATGTTTCATATCTATTATTAAATTTTGATAATTACAACTTAAACACAATAAAAATTTTCTATGATATTGATCCTCTTAAAACTTTATATATTTGTAAATTATGTATTGATTTTTTATAATGAATTAAGACATGCAAGAATATTAATTAAAAATCTTGATTGTAATTTAACGATTCTAATTTTCCTTTTATTAACAAAACATTTGTAACATAACAATAGATCAAGCACACCAAGATTTATAACATAACAGCATAACTCTTCAAGAAGAAAACAGGTATATTATCCTCACTCTTCAGGAATACTCCAGTATTTACTCTCTTTCCGCCAGCAGATTGTAAGATGCTTTGGTTTAAACACGGTTTTGCCATCAGGGCCCTGCAAAACATGTCAAACAAGAGAATTTCCAAATTGTCATTATTAAATCATTACATAATTATATTAATTAATTACCATTCAAGCAGTAATAATATTCTGACATTTAAGGGGACTTCAACCGTCTCTGACCCAACTGTAGATGATTTAGACTCTCCCTTGCTATTAACACCGAAAATAAGCAGTATCATCAATTTGTATAAAAACACTTGAAAGATTATTTCGATTCATGGAAGATCAACCATTTATCATTTGTAGGACTCATATTTTATCGATAATCAACTGGCACGTCAATTTGTATAAAAACAATTTTATGAAAATCATTTTCAAAAATAGAAATTAAGGTTTTGAATGAAGGGTGATATTATTACTTATCCCCGCTCCATGCCTTGGCAGAGTGACAAAATAAATAGCCCTCTTTCTTACACCTTTATAGAAATCTTAATATTTGTCAAAATTTTCATGATATTGCATAATGAAAGGAGCTCTAAACTCAATATACAACTATTGAAAAATAAATTAAAGTTTAAAAATTTGTGATTTTTTTTAAAAATGCCTTTAGGCTTTATATTTATTTTATTGTAAATGCGCTTGACATATCTAAAATAAATTACATTATTAACCTATAATGTTTAATTTATCATTATATATACTACATTATACTAAATACAATACATTTGATAAAGCATCACCACCAGTATAAAATATATTTCAATATAAAAATATTAATGTTTTGATTATATATAAAAAATTGTAAGAGAGTCCTTGTGATAATATTCAATCCATATATTTTTATGAGACCCATAAATTATTTAGATATGATTTGAAATCTTTAATTTATACTTATTCTGCGATGAATATCAAATGACTAGAAATGTTAAGTTATTATATTTATGATAGGAAGATTTTTTATAAGTTAATTATGTTTGTTTTTTAACATATAAAATAGTACCATATATTTTTAACAAATGACTCTACTCATATTTTTACAATATTTTTCATTAAAGTATCTTTCATCCATTAATACAAACATAATACTTTAACCTAAAACCTAATAGATGATCACAATGTATATTGAATAATTTAAAAAAACTAATTAAAAAAACTAAATGATCAAACTTAAAATCTGTATTATGAAAGTATGATAATTAAATAAAAAATTTAATATTAAAAAAATAAATTAAAAAAAATAATTAAAAAAAACTATAACTAAAAAACATTTATATGTCATTATAAATTTGCAAAGTGAAAGGTTAATAACTTTTAGCATAAAGTATAATTCAATAGCAAGTTTTTTTCTTCTTTTTATTGGCTCAACTTGTAGTGGAGCCAAGTTGTTTATTTTTCTTAGTCTTAATCGTGATAGAGTAAAAGAAAGAACTTTGGTGAAAAAAAGGTGTGTTACTCATTATGATTCCAATAGTAGTTTGAATCAATTTGGGATATAAAAGTTCAATGGCTCCAATTATTACTATTGAGAGTTATGTATACAAAACCCATCTTCAAGTTCAGGACCCGTGAAAGATTGGATAAAGAAATCATGGAGAATGCTTCGGAAAGGTCATATGCAAAAGAAATAGAAGATAAAGATGTGGTAAGGTGTTATTTGCTCTTCACACCTCAACATATTGGCGATCTCGATTCACGTAAAAAAGTATGTTATTTTATTCGATAGATCAATCTTGTCTTTTTATCACCTTAATAATAAATTTTCGCATCGCCCTTGGATGGCTGGCTGATCTATTGACATAAAATAGAATAAAGGACCTTTTTTCCATTTTCTATGTGCAGATCAATTACCAAAAATAAACTGATTAGTAAACAATGTTTCAACCACTGCAGAAAAAGCATGCACATAGAGGCTCCAAATAGGAGGGGAAAAAAACCATATTCTCACCTTTCACCATATCCCGAGGAGTCACTTGATTCAACCTTGAGGCAACAGGAAAACAAGCTGTTGTTCCTAGAAACCTACACAAGAAAAATTCCAAATTGTCATGTCATCAAAACATTTCATTTGCTCCCCTGATCATTACGAACTGATTATCTGAATTGCCGAAGAAGTAAAAAGAATTCCGACCTTTTGAAGCTGTCGTTGAGAGCCTTTGGGAGCCCCTTTGCTTGAATTTTTGGAAGGAGAACTCATGATCTGGATGCCAAAGAGATTTCAAGGAACTATGTGGTAAAAGTTCAATACGAGAACAATAATGAGAGCTTTGTTGTTTGGGTGTATCAATTTCCACGATCTAATATTCTAATTAAGTCAACCGCTACTTTACAAGGAACTATGTGGTAAAAGTTAAATACAAGAACAATAATGAGAGCTTTGTTGTTTGGGTGTATCAATTTCCACGACCTAATCTTCTAATTAAGTCAACCGTTACTTTACCTATAATCTAAAAGGAATGGGATTTCTACTGTGCATGGCTCCACATTTCATCTTCTCATAAATTATCATAGATGGATTGTACAAAATTTTATATTTTTTTACGGTTTGTTCCTCGAATTTTTTTAGATGATTTAATTTTTCTAATTAAAGAACAATTAGTTTTGAATAATTATGAAAGGGTAGGATTAAGGGTGATTATTTTCGGTTCGGTTTGATTTTTATTTAAAAAATAATCAAAATAAATTTTTGAAAAACTGAAAGTTTTGAATTGGAATCAGTTCAAACCGACCGATTTCGGTTCGGTCTGGTTTTTTAACATAAAAACCTGAAAAACCTATATTCAAACTGATCGGGTTTTTTTTAACAATCTTCTCTATAGCTTCTCCAGCTTCCCTTTTGTTTTTCCCTTTAAACGCCATAATTTTAAAAGTCCAATTA
This sequence comes from Populus euphratica, assembly GCF_000495115.2. Lineage (NCBI taxonomy): Eukaryota > Viridiplantae > Streptophyta > Magnoliopsida > Malpighiales > Salicaceae > Populus > Populus euphratica. The sequence goes on along the minus strand of NW_011500055.1, from coordinate 425,513 downwards.
CTTAACAAGCAACAAATCTCAAACATGTAATAACTACAGGCAGATAAAATACAGCAAAGAACAATTTCATTATTTTAAATCCATCTTCAATAACCATAAAATCATCTCCACGCATTACAAAATGGTTATGAAAGAAACTAAACGGCCAATATAAAAATTAAACAAAAAACAGACTTTTAAAGTAAAGAGCTCTATATAAATAACATAGCACAGGAACTTATAACGTACAAAACTTTAATCTTTCTTATCAGTCTTAGCAAGATTTATATCAGGAGCTGCGTCAACCTTTAAAAAAAAAAGCTCAAAACTAAGATGAGAGAAAACAAACATTGAAGCCGTGAAGATGAAGATTTGAAGCATACATTAAACCAGTTCCTAGGTTATTAAATTTGAAAATGACGATTGAAGCCTTGTTAAAGTTTTTTTAGATGATTTGAAGTCTAAATTTGGCCATAAAATTTTGTAAAGTGATGAAAAATTAATTTTTTATTAGGTCAAGAGTGAGAAAGGTTTAGATTTGAGAAGAGAGGTTTAGGTTTGAGAGTTGTGGCTAGAGGAGCAGCGGCTAGATGCAAGGGAATGCTAGGGTTAAAAGTTTAGAAATGACTTTTATAATATTTTTTTTAAATGAATCGGTTCGGTATTTTTTATTTCAGGCTTATCAAATTAAAATCAAACTGAACTGGTTGGTTTTTTAAAAATTCTAATTGGTTTTTCATGGTTTAGTTTTTTCAGTTATTTTTTTTAATTTTCTCAGTTTTTTAGTTTTTTTACTCGCGCCTAGTAATAAATACATCATAATTGTTTCTACCTAATTTTTAACTCATGTTTTTAATAAATTTATAGAAAAGTAAAAAATAGCAAAAAAAAATGAAAAACTCCAAAAATGCATTTTGATATATTTACATTATTTTTAGCATTTTCAACGTCATCTCAAAAAAATATAAATTTTTAAAAATATTTTAAATATGTTTAACTTTTAACACGTTAATTTTACAATTACTAACCACAACTAACAAAATTAATGTTTGTAATGCTTTTTTTATTCAGCACGATAATTCTATATGTAAATTTATCATTGATTATATATTCAATGAATTAATCAATAAAATAAAAATCATAAACAATATGTTATCCAACAGCATGTTTTAATTTATAATTTCATCAGTAATTTTATTACAAATTCAAAGCACAAAAGGAGTATTTCAACTGTGATCTCCAATTTTATTTTATTTTTTAAAGAAATTATATTTTGTTTCTCCCTTCCTAATCATCTCTTCTTCCTTTTCTTTTCTTTTCTTTTTCAAATGAGAGGGTATTTTAGGTTCACACATTGACAATAGACTTCTACCTTAAGATCGATGGTGGGATTCACATCATGAAGTGTAGTCGTAGTCTATCTAAAGTAAAGTGATATTCTTTGACAGGTTGCTTTTGATTTTTACCCTTATGGCACGTAGCTGTTGAACATGTGACTTCGTGAGCGCACAATTATTGATGGACGTTTGGCAGGTTGCTTTTGCTTTTTACTATTTCGATGGTATGTCTAATAATTTGATATTTCGGGTAGGTTCCCACGGTGGCTAGAAGTTCGAATGCTTGATGGACGTTTGGCAGAGTTTGTCGGTGACTAAAACCAAATTCCAGCTATTCCCGGTCAAGCAATTATTGAAAATCTAAACGTAGCTGTTGAACATGTGACTTCGTGAGCACACGTAAAATAAAAACTACATTAATAGCATCTAATAACTGTGTAATTATAATTATTGTTTATGTATTGCTAAGTTTAAAAACAAGTAACGATGATTTGATAAACTAAGTGTTATTAACATTTAAAATGACAAATATTAAAGTAAGTAATTTTTCATCATAATGTATTGTTATTTAAGTATAAGTAAAGTAATTTTTCATCTGTTGATATGAACATGAATAAGTGCAGAATTAACTAAAACAACCAATATTTGTTTTTTCATTTAATCAAAATATCCCAACTAGTAAAAATAAAAAAGAAAATATATATATATATATATATATATATATATATAATTATGTACCTCTTGTTTTTTTTTTATCAATGTCAAAAATATTTTCCACTATTAGAAAATCAATGAATACAAATAGAATCATCGACAATTTATTTATTGATATTTTACAGTGATATTTACAGAATGAATTCCTTCCATCGTTAATCTCATTCATATATACTGACAGAAACATTTCATTAATATATACAAAAAAAATCCTACTTGAATTATAAAGAATTTTAAAAACAATGTAGTGCATACACGTGTAAGTTTTTGTTAACAATTTTAGCGATTAAATTTTAGTGAGATTCAAATCTGGATATCCAACAATGACATGTTTATTATACCGATATAATTGCAAATAGGTTAACAAATAAAATTATTCCATTAATAATTTTTTACAGTGTTAACCATGTCAAACTATTCCTCTAATAATTAAGTGCTAGAGGAATATTTGAGACACTACGTGACAGCAATGCAGCGAAACTGGTTGGAGTTGCTAGATAGTGCGCAGTTTTGCTATAATCTTCAAAAATCCTCGGCAACGGAAGCAAGTCCATTTGAGCTAGTTTTGGGGGCACAACCCCAAACTCCTGCCGAGATTGCAGTGCAGATATCTGGTGGGAAGAGTCCAGCGGCATACAGATTTGCGATGGAGCGACAGGAGCTGGTTGAGCAAGCTCAAGATAGTTTGCGAAAGGC
>NW_011500055.1:414374-420210 GCF_000495115.2 Populus euphratica | reverse complement strand
GCTGGTGAAGGAACTTGGCTTGCGGCTGAGTGATAGCCATACATCCATGAAGGCAGTAAACTCGAAGGCACAGAGAATTGCTGGGATGTCTTATGATGTGCCGATAATACTGGATCAGTGGAGAGGTAAGCATGATGTGTTGGTCGTAAATCTTGACGATTACGATATTATTCTTGGTCTAGATTTCTTACGAAAAGCCAAGATAGTTTTGATGCCATATCTCAATGGAGTCATGATTGCAAGTGAGGGCTGCCCATGTTTCGTCCCATGTTGCAATCTCGCAGTTGTGAAAGTAGTGAAAAGGGGGAAGAGCTTGGTCTCAACAATTGCTATTGACAAAGCATTGCGGAAAGGAGGGAAAGTGTTTCTTGCGACAATAGTTGATGAGAAGGCAGACTATTGTGGGGAGGTGCCAAACGAAATTGCTAGCATGCTGCAGCAATTCGAAGATGTGACGCCGCCTCAGCTACCGAAGAAACTCCCACCTAGGAGAAACATCGACCATTGAATTGAGTTGGTGCCGCGGACAAAGCCACCATCTCAAGCCTCTTATTGAATGTCGCCAATGGAATTGGCAGAACTGAGGAAACAATTGGAAGAGCTGATTGACTCGGGATTTATCCGCCCTTCCAAGGCTCCATATGGTGCTCCTGTGCTGTTTCAAAAGAAGGCGGATGGAAGCCTTCGCATGTGTGTGGACTACCGAGCACTCAATAAGGTAACAATCAAAAACAAATATCCTGTCCCTTTAATTCAGGATTTGATGGATAGATTGTGCGGAGCCTCTATCTTCACGAAATTGGACTTGCGGTCGGGGTATTGGCAAGTGCGGGTTGCTGATGGGGATGAGCATAAAACTACTTGTGTGACGAGGTATGGCTCATACGAGTTTCTAGTTATGCCATTTGGCCTAACAAATGCTCCAGCAACATTTTGTAATCTAATGAATGATGTGCTATATGATTTCTTAGATAATTTTGTTGTAGTCTACTTAGATGACATTGTAATCTATAGTAGAAGCATTGAAGAACATGTAACTCATCTCTCTAAAGTCTTAAGTAGATTGAGAGAACATGAATTGTATGTAAAGAGGGAAAAGTGTGAGTTTGCAAGAGATGAAATTATGTTCTTAGGCCATTTAATTGGCGAAGGACAGGTGAAGATGGATCCACGGAAGATTCAAGCCATCGTTGAATGGACAGCACCAAAATCAGTCCCGGAATTGAGGTCATTTTTGGGGCTTGCAAACTACTACAGACGATTCATTGAGGGCTATAGCAAGAAAACAACTCCTCTCTCGGATCTTCTGAAGAAGAATCGGAGTTGGGAATGGACGATTGACTGCCAACTAGCTTTTGAGAAGCTGAAAACAGCGGTAGCGTCAGCTCCAGTTTTGGGGCTGCCTGATTTTGAGAAGCCATTTGAAGTGCATACGGATGCTTCGGATAGGGCCATTGGGGGAGTGCTAGTACAAGAGGGACATCCAGTTGCTTTTGAGAGTCGGAAGCTAACTGATGCGGAACAGAATTACTCGACGCATGAGAAAGAGATGACGGCAGTGGTGCACTGCCTAGGCATATGGAGAGTATATCTGTTGGGGCCAAAATTTGTGGTCAAGACTGATAATGTGGCGAACACATTTTTCAGGACACAGAAGAAATTGTCACAGAGACAGGCTCGGTGGCAGGAATTCTTGGCCGAATATGACTTTGTATGGGAGCACAAACCGGGGAGCCATAATCAGGTTGCGGATGCACTCAGCAGACGCGAGGTAATTGCTACTGTTCTTGCTATTGTTCAGGTGGAGTCGGACATGCTGGGACGACTTCGTCTAGCTGCTGGGGAAGATGCAGCGTACAAGAAAATGGTTGAGCTTGTACGAGAAGGGACAATACGGAGGTATTGGCTGGAACAAGACCTACTCTATGCAAAGGGGGGTCGAATCTTTGTGCCAAAGGGGGAGCTGCGAAAACACTTAATGACGGAGACTCATGATCCGCAATGGGCAGGACATCCAGGTAGAGAAAGGATGGTTGCTCTCTTGTCGCAGACTTATTATTGGCCGAAGATGGAAGACGATGTAGAACTTTACGTCAGGACTTGTCTTGTGTGCCAACAAGACAAGACTTTGCGGCAGCGAGAAGCAGGCTTATTACAGCCGCTGCCGATTCCAGAGAAGCCTTGGGTGTCAGTTTCGATGGACTTCATTGTTGGCTTTCCAAAGGTGGATGGCATGAACACGATCATGGTTGTCGTGGACAGATTCACCAAGTATGCGGTGTTTGTAGCTGCCCCTGTGGTGTGTACAGCCGAAGTGGCCGCTGACTTATTCTACCGCAACGTGGTGAAATACTTTGGAGTACCCTCAGACATTGTAAGCGATCGCGATGTGCGATTCACGGGTAGATTCTGGACAGCATTGTTCAACATGATGGGAACAAGGCTGAAGTTTTCGACTGCCAACCATCCGCAGACTGATGGGCAGACGGAAAGGATAAATGCTTTGCTAGAGGAATATTTGAGACACTACGTGACAGCAATGCAGCGAAACTGGTTGGAGTTGCTAGATAGTGCGCAGTTTTGCTATAATCTTCAAAAATCCTCGGCAACGGAAGCAAGTCCATTTGAGCTGGTTTTGGGGGCACAACCCCAAACTCCTGCCGAGATTGCAGTGCAGATATCTGGTGGGAAGAGTCCAGCGGCATACAGATTTGCGATGGAGCGACAGGAGCTGGTTGAGCAAGCTCAAGATAGTTTGCGAAAGGCCAGGAAGCGGATGCTCAAATATGCAAATCAAAAGCGAAGGATGCTGGAATTCAGTGTGGGTGACAAGGTGTTGCTCAAGTTAACTCCTCAAATTTGGAAGAAAATTGTGGGGACGTCAAAGCACCGAGGGTTGGTGCCAAGATATGATGGGCCTTTTGAAGTCATTGAAAAGGTTGGGGCTGTTGCCTATAGATTGAAGCTGCCCGAACGGCTGAAGCTTCATCCCACTTTTCATGTAAGTTACTTACGGCCATTTTATGAAGACAATGAGGATCCTAAAAGAAGTAAGTCGCAACGAGCCCCTCCTACGATTCACAAGCAATTTGACGATGGTATCGTCAAGATTATGGATCATCGTCGACTTGGCCAACACAAAAAGAATCGGCGGACAGAATTCTTAGTGAAATGGAAGACGAATGAAGAGGTTTCGTGGGAGAAGGACACAGATTTGTGGCAATTTGAGGATCAAGTGCAAAACTACCTCACATCTATTCCGACGAGGACGTCGGACTCTTCTAGTGGGGGTGGTTTGTTAAGGCTCTAGGCGCGGGGATGCGCCAACGAAGGCACATTGCCTAGAATTCGGCAGCGATGGACAGCGGCAGCCTTGCGTAGGCAGAAACGAATTCGGCAGGCAGCGTGCAATGGTCTATGCGAGTCGTTGAGCTTGCGACTTGGCATGGACGTGGGAGCTTAGGTGATGGACCTTCTAAGTCAGCAGCTGACGCAGCAGAATAGGCAGTAGGGACTGCCATGCGGATAGGCAGAATATGGCTGTATCATTGGGGCAAAATGTGGGGAAGTGGCAGCTGAGTGGGGAAGGAAGTGCTCCACTATGTAAGCCACTAAGTTAATGGGAGAGCAAGTGCTCCACTATGCCCCGAAAATGAGAGATCATGGAGATCATGGGGAGTAAGTGCCCCATTATGGCCTGAAAAATAGGGATTATGGGTGAGCCTAGCAACTCACACTTGTCTATAAATAGGCTGCCAAGCCTCTGCTGTGTAGCATGCGATTTTGTGCATAGCACACACACTTGTATTGTGTAATCCTTTGTTGATGAGATAAATAAAGGTTGAGAGTTATTCTTGTAAACTTGTGTGCTTGCTTGTGTTTGTTCCTTTTATACGACTTGACAATTGTGGGAACTTCGTTGGGTGAGCGAAACACATAGTCGTAGGAAACACGAGCGAAAAGGGGAGGCAAGACTGAGTTTAGTTGGGACTAGACTGCCGCATTGGGTTGAATTTCGTTACGAAAAATTTAACCCCGTGACAATTAGAGTGGTTAGGATGGCACCCATCCCTAATAGTTGATTTGTCATATGGGCATATACACATTTTGGCTTTAAACATTATTTGTTTTTAGGTTTTAAAAGTGTCTTTAAATTATTTAAATTATTTTTATTAAATTAATATTTTTTTTAATATTTTTAGATTATTTTGACGCGCTAATAAGAAAAATAAAATTTTTAAAATAAAAAATTTTATTTTAATATATTTCTAAACAAAAAATATTTTAAAAAATAACTACAACCATAACCACACAACTAAATATTATATTAGTGTAATTTATGAAAGTTGTATAAAGTTATCATCATTTAATATCTATTATCTTATATTCATTTTTCTATTAATCAAAGCAAATTTATTCTCCTTCATTCCCCCTTCCTATTTATCCAAAAAAAAAAAGGAAGGAAAAAACTTTTCGTATCCCTCACCTCCCCTTCTCTACTTTAAAAAAAAAAAACAAAACATGAATTAAAATAAATTATATGAGATCGAACATATTAAATTCAAATACTTTTTTAAAAATTAAAATAAATTATTGAAAACATGAATACTTTTATTAGTAAATTGAATTAATGTTTGAAATAATATAAGTTAAATAAAAACGAAATAAAAATCAAAATATCTTTTTTCAATATAAATAATACAAAATCTAATTAAGATCTTTATGTGCACTATTGATATTTTTATGATTTAAAAATGTTTTAAAGTTATTTTTATTTTTTAAATAAAACATGTTGTCTAAAAATGCACTATTATCTTCTTTTTTTTTTTTTAAGTGGAACCAATATATCTTTAAAGAGAATCACATTCCACTCCTAAAAAATAAATAATGTAGTATTAAATTTATCTAGCGACTTTAATTACTTTGAAAACAAAACAAGTTGAAAAAAACAAAACCACTGGCCAAATACTCTTAAAAAGATTTATAATAAACAAGAGATCGAATTAAAAAATTGATTGCCAAGAGAACTTAAACAAGGTTATAAAGTGATCAAGATTTGTCTCAAGTCATGATTTTGGTGCTGTCAGATCTGAGTTAATGCTGCCTCCTGAGATTTTTTTTTTTCCCTGCTAGCAGTCGTTTTTTGCCTTTGCTGAAACCTGGCATGTCCTGAATGTTGAAACCTTAAAACAAAGAATGGACGTTAATGGTATTATTGTAATATAAGAAAACTACATGGAAACTTTGTTAATCAAGTCCTGCGTGGTTTCTTTTCTTTATACCCGTTCCCCATCTCTTCGCCTCCACTAAACCCCTTCTCTCCCATTGCCAACTGCTCCCTCCTCTGCTGCAAGGTATTTACCTAAACATACCATCATTACAATAAATAAAATATAAGAACTTGTCCTCCTCATTCTCAATGTTCAAAACTTGATTTTTTTTTCAAGGTTCAGTCTTTTGTGTAAAAAAAAAGGTAGATGTTGGCTTGATTTTGATATTAGCATTCGGTTAAAAATTGGTTTAGCCTAATTTTTTTAGGAAATAATAAATTCTTTTTAAGAATTTCATTTTGTTTTGTATCTTTCTTTTTAAGAAGTGAGGTAGACTTAGATATCAGTTCTTGGTTAAAAGGTTCATAGAGTACTTAATGAATGGATTAATTGATTGTTATTAAATCTTGAAACATTCAGTTAAGCATAAAGTCAATATAATTTTATGTTTTAACCGAGGCATTGAATAACACACTTTTGGTTAAACAAAGTCTCCTCCAATAGAAAATCAAATCTAGTGATTTCCCTTTCTTTTCTAATAGGCAAGCCCCCCCCCCCCCCCCACA
>NW_011500055.1:384600-414364 GCF_000495115.2 Populus euphratica | reverse complement strand
CAATCCCCCCCCCCCCCCCCTAGATGATTGGTTGTCATGTTAATCCACAAGGATCCGTACGTCTTGGGAGCGAAGTTCTAGCTAGCTATCTGTATCAATCAATCTTCTAATATATATTGTTTACTTGATGTATTTAATTAAGAGCATCTTTTTTCTGGAACTTACGTACCATTAAGAGTTAGCTCGTGATTATTACTGCAATTGCAGAGAACTTTAAGATAGACAAAGAAGAGAAGGCTAAATGGGTACACCTCCATTTTTTATGAAGAAAGTCTACGAAGCAGCCTCGGAAGGAGACTGGAATTCGATGAAAACAGCTTACAATGGACCACATGATAAGTACATGATGGCTCCAATAACGGTTTTAAAAGATACTGCATTTCACTTGGCAGTGTATAGCAGAAAGGATGAACCGCTTAAAAGTCTACTTAAAATTGTTGATGAAAAATCAATTCCCTGGAGTCCCTGTACATTAAAGAATGCGTATGGAAACACTGTTCTTCATGAAGCTGTTTTTACTGGAAATATGAAAGCTGTAAAGCTCTTACTCCAGTTTAAACCTACAGAAAAGCGTGAAAGTGATACTTCAAAGCAACTTGAGACTAAAAACGCGCTTGGGGAGACTCCATTGTATAGAGCTGCTTCATGTGGTAAGAAAGAAATAGTGGAGTATTTAGCTACACAAATGGGCCAAATCTCAGAGGATCACCGCAAGAGAGAAGATTCAAAGCCGATTCTTCATGCTGCCATCCAAGGACAACACTTTGGTTTTGTTCTTAATCTTATTATCTCTCAAATGAAACTCTTAAGACATCTATAGACACTCCCACTGCACACACATTCATCCCTAAACATCTAAGATTAGATACCACATAAATTTATAATTGATTAAAAACAAATCAAATGACATTATACTTTCAATGCAGAAACTGCTCTGACGTTGCTCGAACTGGATCGATCACTTGATATGACGGACGAACAGGGCAGGACCGGTCTTCATCTCCTTGCTGGGATGCCTCGTGCTTTCAAGAGTGGATGCGCAATGCCCAAATATTCCATTAAGAACCTGATATACTGTTGTATGTTTGATGCAACATTTTCTTTTTCATTCATTTATTTTATTTGATAAGCATTAATAAGCTAAACCCCGTTCGAGCATCTGCTCTCAAGGAAAGCTGTTTAACCGATTAATTAAACACGATTTTCGGGTTTTAATTGTTTTTCGGGAGCCATGTAAAATTGTATTGCTTTAAATCCTCCAAGGTTTGATTAGACTTAAGTTGAGAGTTTTTTCCAGGCCTTTCCGCATCAAATGGTGATGTTGACCAGAGCAAGAGTAAAAAAGGTACTGAAAATTGAAACTATTTTGCTATCTTGGACAGCCCTAAATCATCAAGTAATTCAACTATTATATTGATAATAATATTGCTCTGACCGATGCTGCCTGGGCATTGTGGTTTTAAACACAAGCAACCAGGGTTTAAAGCTTTAGAAACAATAACGATACTGCTCATGCAACAATATCCTCCTTAGTAAGTGTCAAAAGTAATTCGTGGAAGGACGAAATTTCCTGCTGTCAACAACAACAATGCTAAATAGATGTATTTTAGAAGCATGTTAGATGATATTTCAATAATTTCCTAACAATTATAGGATTGACTTGAGACTCAATCTAAGATCCTTCATATCTAGAGATAGCCTCCCTATTTAGAGATTAAATATGATTCTATTTCTTATTTAGGTATAGGTTTCAATTGTTTCATATTTTATCTCGGTATCAGAGCCCCCTCCTATGTCCTGGGTTTTTTCCAGCTTAAGCAAGCTTTCAGTGTTTTCTTTTTTATTTATTTCATCACATCGCTGTCACTCTTTGTTCTCCCAAATTTCATTTTTTTCTCAACAATTCCTAGACCGTTGGATTTCTCGTTATTTCCGACGAAGTTTCATTGTCATTGGATCTATCTCCATAAACATCTTCTGTAACATCGCCTACTCTTACGTGAGTGTGATTCACGCTCCTTTGTTATTTCTCCTAGTTTTCTAGTTCAACCAAATTATGTACAAACTGTATTGGGTCTTTTGGTTCGACCTTTCTTTACTTGGTTTGGTGTTGTTGCAGACTAGTTCCTAAGATTTCTGGGCGTGTTCGTTCCAGTTTTAGCATTGGTCTATGCATATTCGACCTCTTTAATATTGTTTCAGCGTTGGTTTTCTTTGAGGTCTTCTTGTTTATACATGCTCTCAACCTAAGCTTTGAAGTTCTATTTTATTAAATAGATTGTCTTTGATTTTTTGACTTAGATTTTCTGGGCTTGCCAGTTAATAAACCATTGTTTTCGTGGCTCATTCTATGCCATTTGTGATTCTTGTATCTCAATACCCATGGCCACAACCCTTATTTTCTTTCATAGCATGTTTTCTTTCAACACATTCGATTGGTGGTGCCACCTGCTACTCTTAAAGATGTTTTTCATTTCTGAATAATGAGCACGGTAACTCTTTACTTTTATTTTTCAATGAATTATACTTTACATTCAGGATCAACATAAAATTTCAATTAATTTTAATGAAAACATAAAAATATTCTACCATTTACCTCAACAACCCAGATAACGAAATCAGCCCATTAGAGTGCACGAACTTTAATTATTTACTTTCCCTGTCCACGACTTATTCTCCCCTTCTCACAAACACAAATAGCAAAATTTTTATGATTAAGTCATTGAAAGGTAGACATAATTGTATTAGGTCATTCACCATTAATTAATGCAACTAAACATGAGCGGCTAAAAACTACCACCTATAATAAATGGTGATCATAACATATGAGCTTAATGTTCTTTTAGATGATAAGTTTCGAATAAATTCGTATCCAATGCAGTTGTGGAGAGTTAAAACAAAAGCTAGGGAATTTGTAGAAGACAATTATTAGGAGTCTTACAAGACGCTGCCAAGATATTTTAGCTATTAAAAGAGTTTAATCATAGTTCTGATGTCCAAGACATGTTTAGTTATCAAAAGAGTTTAACCTAATTTTAATCATAGTTTTTTTAGCTCTAAAGCTTTTTTATGGTTTGACTCTAATTTTAATGTTGATGTGCATTCACCTAATGAGTTTCAAAGAATCTATATTTTCTTGAAAGCCATACTTGCAAATATAAAATTGACACAGGAGTAGAAATTTGGACACATCTCACCAAATTTGAACATTTGTATTATTTTCTCGTATACTCTATTCATGTTTGCAGAAAATTCATTATAGCTCTCTCTCTGTATATCATGATAGGATGGCAAATTGGAAAAATCATGATAGGATGGAAAATTGGAAAAATCCAGAAAAAAAAGAACAAGCATGAATCTGCACTGAAACTTGCCCGGTGGCTTATAGAAAAGAACAAGCATCATTGGTGGCAATCTATCAATGTAGTGGGTTCTAACATAGTTAATATCGAAACCCCTGGTCAAGGAGGAAGCAGACAACAAAGTGATGGACAAAAGGGTGGAAGAAACCCAGGGGAAGGAGTAGGAAAAGAAGGACAAGGAGGAGATCCAGGGGATGGAGGAGGAAAAGGAGTAGACCAAGGGGAAGGAGGAGGAAAACGAGGACACTCGTCGTTTATAGCAACTAGTAATGAAATGTTGTTTATAGCAACTAGTAATGAAATGGAAGAGATTGCTAAACAAGGAGTAGACCCAGGGAAGGGAGGAGGAAAAGGAGGACAAGGAGTAGACCCATGGAACGGAGCAGGAGCAGTACACCCGTTGTTTATAGCAACTAGTAATGGAATAGAAGAGATTGCTAAAGAAATACTTCAAAAATTTCCTCAATATGTTGAGCTTATTAATGAAACAGGACAGAACATAATGCATGTAGCTGTGATGCATCGACAGTGGGCGATTTACCGTTTTGTAGAGAAAAAGTTCAAACCAATTATGGTCAAGCTGAGTTGGAAGATCGATAATAATGGCTACACTTTGTTACACCACATTGCACACATGAAGCACTACCGCGGAGGAACCAAGCCCAGCCCCGTGCTCAAGCTACAAGAAGAAATACAATGGTTCAAGGTGAGTTAGCTACTCTTGTACTATCGTAACCCCATGTCATATTTTTATGAGATACATGTTGGAAGAAACTCTAGGTGTGGTAGAAGCTAATCCCTAAAGAGCAAAACTAAACAACAAGAAATATTTGAGAAAAATAATGTTTTTCATTAAGTGTTTTCTCAAAGTTACTCTTAAACTCTTCTGCATGCATCTATCACATTTTGATTATAAGCTTTTTCTTGAATATACTAAATTTTATAGTTATCACGGGTCAAACAAAGACATTGAAATGGGATATTTAGATTGGCTATGTAAAATAATCAAACACAAGCTCTCGTATCATTTATTGGAATAAATTTTATAAGCTTTTTTATATACATCTCTTAGTTCTGATTACAAGCTTATTTATATAGATACAATCCTAGGCAATAAAAAGTTTAAATTAACAAAAGGAAAATTTAAGTTGATAAGAAAATGTATTTTATCTACTCATCCCTTGATTTTTTTTTAACTGATCAATCAATTCATTTAATTAATTTAATTGCTCTAATTCAATCAGTTGACCAATTCCCAATTAGTTGACCTGTCCAACTAATTCTTTAGAAATTTAGTTTATTTTTAACTATATAATTCTTTATTCCTAGTTATGAGTAGTATTTATTAGTTAGGTAAAATTAAAGAATTTTTTTAATTAAGCTCAAGAACAAGAAAAAATTTAAGATATATTGATATGCTTTATTAAGTGTTGCTCTTTTTAATATCACTCTTTATATTATTGAATTATAATTTTGATTTCAATTTATAAGTTTAAAATTCTAGATAAATAAACAATTAAATTAATAAAAATAAAATCTAATCTGAAAAAAAAATAATAATTTTACCAACTTAACCAATCAATTATTTCTCAACCAATCAACTAATTCGCAACCAATACACAAAAACAAACTGAAATCTAAGTTCATTTTCAATGCCCATATTCGAATTTACTTCAAAATCAGTGAAACGCAGCTCTTTATGCCCTGCAATAAATAAGAGTGTACTTCAATGTACATTCTGTTGCTTTAATAAAAGAGAATACGTGTCCATGATAGGGAACCCATTTTCCTGTAATTAATGACACTGTACCGACACTAATGAATTTGTTTACATGTTATCTGTCCGTGCAGCGGGTGCAGAGGGTGGTTCCACCTTTTATGTTCGAGCAGCGGGTGAAGGGGGGTGACTTGTTGTCGACGAAGCCACCAGACTGCTTAGTACTTTGATGCAAAGCTGAAAAGACATCATCCCATAGAGGTTATTTTCCACCAGCTTCCTCTTGCTTTCAAGATTAATAAATATTATAAAAGATAAAAATACAAATTATAATTTCTTATCTTAAGCATTAAAAAAAAAATTCTTACCATGTTAGCTCAATATGATGCAAATGACACTGTTCCTCCAGAATGAGTGCTTATTTTGCCATCTGTTTTGGTTAATCGATTCCTCCTAGCAGATTCAGACCTCCTTTGAAATTCAGGGGTGGACCAAACATCTTTGATCATTTGATTCCAGTCATCATTATTTATCCAGGCAGGACCTTTATCAAGGCAATCTACAATATTTGTAGTGTTTTCTTTTGACATGGCTTTCTTGCGAGCTCGTGTTAATTGTTGATTCAAAGCTATCCTTGTCTTATCTTCCCAAATATTACGAACAATCGACTCATCTTCCTCAGGAAAAGAATATTTTTTCTACCAAATAATATATATACGAAGTAAAAAAAGTGCACAAAATTTCAAATTATATAAATAATTAACATATTGTGTTATCTTGTTCAAAATTTGCAAGATGATGTAATAACTATAGAAATTAAATGATATTAAAAAGTAAACATGAAATAAGTACAAATTATAACACAAATCAATCATAGCTAATTGATAATTTTCATAATCCTACATTAAAGTTATCAAAATTAAAAAGAATATTATGGCAATTAGTGTTGGTTCTTACCTTAAACTCTTTAAACAGTTCATCCCTGCACATTGAATCTACTTTTTCCCAAGAGTGCCATGCTCCCTTAAAATTGGACCTCAAAATATCTCCGATTGCACGCCCACACGATGCGTTATTGAACCTGAAAATATATAATAACAAACTTATATTAAACAAATAATTACACAATAAAAAGTAATTTTTTTCATACCTGAAAATATAACTTTAATAAGTTTGTTTTCAAAAGTTTGAACTTACTCTGTTGTTCCATACAAACAAAGCTCTTTTTTTCTTGTTATTGGATCTATTGGCGTGTCAAAACCCTTCCTTTTAACACTTTGATCATAATTGTGTGGAGAACATGTTGAACCATGATATGATGGAACACCATCTTGATCCTCATCACATACACCTCTCTCATTACTATCGTCTCCCTCGTCTTCATCTCTAACGTTCACATCATCATCATCACCATTAACTCTCTCATAACTCCTATACAAATTATGTCCTCCATAAACAAATTGGTTATCTCGAGGGAAACCTCCTTGAGTTTGAAGCAAATCTTGGAAACGAAAGCCCTCACAATATTGATATGCATCAACCCTCCTATAATCACGTTGAGGAGGATGTGTACTCCCCAAAGTAGGTATATAATACTCATTTGCATTCTGATACACAGGTTGATGAAATGTGGATCCTTTGTTATTATGCCTTGATGTAGTTTGAAATGATTTGGATGAAGTGGACCTGTCACTCCTTGATGTGGACCTGTCACTCCTAGAATCTAATATAGATCCTCGTCGAGGCATGCTAAAATTATCCATACATATATTAAAGATAATTCATTACATGTACTACAAAATATAATTAAATTGCGCTACTCATTATTATCATCACTCCTAACCATCACCACCATAACAATCATCCTCATCCTCATCATCTTCTTCTTCACCGTCACCGTCACCGTCACCATCACCATCACCATCATCATCACCATCACCATCATCGTCACCATCACCGTCACCATCATCATCTTCTTCTTCATCATCTTTGTTTCCCCAATTTATGTCAAGTTGAAGCAATTCATGTTGCCCGATTTCTTCATAATAAGATGATTCAACAAGTATATTTGGATCATCAAGTGTTTGAGTAGGAAGGACACAACATGGTTGAGAAATCTCATCTGATTGATCAACATCAAATGATGTTACATTGTTGGCATCTTTAATAAATTCACCCATGTCAACATTATAACGACTTCTAGCAATTGTCTTAATAACCGTCCACCATTCAGATGATTTATTACCAGGTGGATATGTATAGTAGACTTGTTGACATTGTTGTGCTAGCACAAAATCTTCATTTCCTTGTAGTCGAGATGTATGCTTGATTTCAACCAAACCATTCGAAGGATGCACTCTAATTCCTCGTCTTGTATCATACCAATTACACTTAAACATGAATAACTTGCACTTACTCCCTAAGTATTTTAGCCGAACAACTTCTTTAAGCATTCCATAATAATCACGTTCATTATCATCATAGCAACTTCCTTTCACACAAACTCCACTATTCATTGTCTTTTTAAAACGACCATAACGTTGAGTATGAAATTTAAAACCATTCACATAATACCCATTATAGCATTTCACTGAAGTTGAAGGGCCCATAGCAAGTCCAAAAAGCTGATTTTGAATTCCATTAGATTGGTATTCCACCTAGCATAATAGTTAACTCCATAAGAAATAATAATTTAAAAGAGATTAATAATATTTTTAAAGTAACTAATTGACATAAAATATAAATTAATTTTATTAAAATACTTACATTATTTTTTAACCAATTTGGAAAGATCACTTCGCATAATTTTTCAATTTCACCATCACTCGCATATGGTTGTTGTGACTTTAGCTCTTGACGGCATTGCCTAAAATTTAAAAAATGTTAAAGTTAATAATAAATTATTATAAATTTAGTAAAAAATAATATTTCATACTTACTCTAAATAAGGCTTCAGTTCTTGACAATTGAATATCACATAGTTGTGCGCAATTTGCATTTCAGCATGTGACAACTGCCTTCTATAAAATCTTTTGGATAATTTTTTTCCTGGATAGGAAAAAATAGAGAGACATCCATCTACACTTGTAAGGCCACCACCATCATTCCGTGGAACTCGATTCCAAATTGTTTGCACGTCATCACCAAAATAATGAGATGCAAAATTGGTAATTTCATCAATCAAGTACGCCTCACATATGGAACCCTCAACTTTAGCTTTATTGGTAACTTTCTTCTTCAAATAAAACATATACCTATATCATTTTTTTCAATTAGTTTATTAAAAAAAATGAATAAAATGAACATAGTATGAAGCATACCGTTCAAATGGATACATCCATCGATATTGAACTGGTCCACCAACTTTTGCCTCGTAAGGTAGATGTATCATCAAGTGTTCCATGGAGTCAAAGAAGGATGGAGGAAAAATCCTTTCAAGTTTGCAAATTATTTCAATTATATTCATCTGCATTAACTCCATGTGCTGGGCATTTAAATTTGTTGAACAAATATCTCGAAAAAATACGGATAGTTCAGTTAAAGCCTCCCACAATGGTCTAGGTAAGTAAGGTCGGAAAGCGGTTGGAAGAAGTCTTTGAATGAAGACATGACAATCATGGCTCTTCATCCCCGAAACCTTACATTGTGCCTCTTTCACACATCGTGAAATGCTTGAAGCATAACCATCAGGAAATGATAACTCCTTCATCCATGACAACACTTCTTGTTGTTGTTTCTTGTGTAGACAATAAGTGCTTTTAGGTTTGTAAACCCGACCACTCATATCTTGTTGCAAATGTAAATTTGGCTTATGACAATACAATTGAATATCCAACCTAGCCTTTAAATTGTCCTTGCTTCTATAAGGACAATCCATTACTGTATAAAAAATATTGTCAAAGACATTTTTCTCAATATGCATGACATCAAGATTATGACGAATCAAATTTATATGCCAATATGGAAGCTCCCAGAAAATACTCTTCTTCACCCAATTGTGTTTAACACCAAATCCCGGAATTTTAACATTATATGATGAACCTCCAATATGTCCCTCAGTATACTTGGACACTTCATTTAACATTTCCAAACCAGATGGACGAGGTATAGGAGGGAGCCTTTCAATTACTCCTTTCAAAAACTTATCTGATTGATGTCTATATGGGTGGTTCATGGGTAGGAATCGTCGATGACAATAAAAAAATGTAGTTTTCCGTCCATTTTTTAATCTAAAAGCCTTGCTATGCTCCATACAATAAGGACAAGAGAGATTTCCATGAGTACTCCACCCCGATAACATGCCATATGCTGGAAAGTCACTAATGGTCCACATCAAAGCTGCCCTTAATTGAAAATTTTCTTTTCTGTAGACATCATATGTTTCAACACCAACAGACCATAAATTCTTTAACTCATCAATCAAAGGTCTTAGAAAAACATCAAGCTTTTTACCCGGATTCTTTGGCCCAGGAATCAGCATTGTCAAAAACATGAATGGTCTAGTCATGCACTTCCACGGAGGCAAATTATAAACAGTCACAATTACTGGCCAACAAGAGTATGTATTTGAAGACATGTCAAATGGACAAAACCCATCAGTGCACAACCCTAATCGAATATTTCTCGGATCTGATGCAAAGCTGAAGTGAACACGATTAAACTCCTTCCACGCCTCCCCATCAGATGGGTGCACCATAACCCCATTATCTGACTTGTGATAATGATGCCATGTCATATCTTTGGCGTGATATGGAGACATGAACAGTCTTTGAAGCCTTGGTGTTAAGGGAAAGTATCGAAGTTGCTTCTCTGCCTTATTGGAACCTTTACTGGTTGGATTTCTAGGTTTGTATCGTGAACTTCCACAAAAATCACAATTTGTTTTCATTGCATCAGCCCCATAGTACAACATACAATAATTAGGACACACATCAAATTTCTCATACCCAAGTCCAAGTGGTCGCATAAATTTCTTGGCATCATAAAAATTTGATACCAAATTTTCATCATTAGGCATGCAACTTTTTGTAAAATCAATAAAATTGTTGAAGGCATTCTGAGTCAAATTAAATGTTGACTTCATATTAAGCAATTGTACACAAGCAGATAATTTGGATTGCTTGGTACACCCATCCCACAACGGCTCCTCCGCAGCTTTCAAAAGATTAAAAAATTTAGTTGCCTCCGGATTTGGAATTTCCCCTGCTACCATAGGACTAGACACGTTATCATTATAGAATGCATCACCAACCCCCATTGCATCTATAACTAGATTTCTATATGGATTCTCTAGACAAACATCATTCATAACATGACTCATTCCAATTGATGAAGGTCCAGCCAATATTGGTTCCGTAACATAAGGCTCCCCATGTACTGTCCAATTTTCATAACAAGGTATAAAACCTTTTGTCAATAGATGTTTACAAACATCATCTTCCTTTAAAAACTTTTGATTTTTGCACCTCACACAAGGACATCTAATTTTTCCCCCAGATATATTTTTATCAATTGAAAATGCAAAATTGATAAATCTTCTAACACCGGTAATGTATTCAGGACGAAGGCGACCATCCATAAGACGACGATACATCCATGATCGATCATCCATGTTAATCTAATTAACAGGACAACACCAATAAGTATTTTTAGAAATAAGCATACTTCTTTAACTACTACTATTTAAACAATCCTTTAAAATAAAATATGTACAACATGAATAAACTATAATTATTTGTCCAGTTCAAACATATATCAAGCTAAAAAATGTTAATGATGGGATATATGCACATGTGTTTGTTAAAACCTGGATAATTATTTTCCTTCTAGTCTTTGTTATTGAGTTTTTGTTAAATGCTTTAAATAAATCTTAATAATTTTCATTTATATTTATATAAGCCAATTATTGACAAAAGTACACTTTTAGATTATGTTTGATTAGTATTTTATACAGAATAAATGGATAAAGAAAAAAAATATTTAGTTGAAAAAATATTAAATAAATTTATCTTTACAGTAGTTTTGGATTTAATTTTTTTTTATTGATCCTTCTAACTTTTGTTACAACCTCAAATGAGTTTTTTATTTTTTTTTTAGCCTTTTATTTTTATTAGATCCATCAAAAAATTTTATTTTTATTCAAATCTTTTTTTGGTAAACTAAGAAATGGTAAATGAAATCATAATCATATATTCAGATCTTTTTATTTTTATTCCAACATTTGTATCTTTGTCTCTTTAATTATATACAATGTATCTATGTTTTATATCATAGTGAAATAATAATTAAATATCAATTATTTTTTTGATACTTGTCTTCTCATAACAAATATTTTTTTTCATTTAAGATCCAACC
Source organism: Populus euphratica (assembly GCF_000495115.2). Classification (NCBI taxonomy): domain Eukaryota; kingdom Viridiplantae; phylum Streptophyta; class Magnoliopsida; order Malpighiales; family Salicaceae; genus Populus; species Populus euphratica. The sequence continues at coordinate 402,931 of NW_011500055.1, read as the reverse complement.
TGATAAATTTCATTTAATTTAATAACAAGGAACTAACTTATAGTTTTCAAAAAAATTAATTATAATTTACTGTAATTATTATCTCTTAAAACCTATAACTTAATATGAATTTTTATGGGCAGGACATAATTTTTCTACAAAACCAAGCCTTTGCATAAAAGGAAATTCTAATGACATGCTTTTAGTTCAAAGAGCAAAACAACAAGGTATAAAAAGCATAGCACAACGAAAGCTGGATGCATTAAATGATATTCCATGTAAATGACATGTAGTATAACAGCACAAGACCTCAAAAGAACAAAGCATTAAGGAGACCATAGTAAATAGTAATAAGAACGCAACACACCGTTTTCGTGCAAAGAAGAACCCAAAGGATGATTAATTATTGAGGAAGATAACTTGCTGCCACGCTTAAAAACCTAATTCATCATATTGAACAAAGTCATGTCAGGACCCAGAAATTAAAAAAAAAGCCAAATAACAAAGCAAACATTAGGTACTATAACAGTTGTGAGCTTTAGTCATCTCAACAAAGGAAGAGATGATGTGTTGCTAAAATGTTCCCGAAATAATTCATGTACCTTATTGAGAATACTTCTCTTTTAAGATTAACCTTATTAAGCATACTCAAGAATAAACACAAGGTTATACTGATTTGGATTTGTCCTTTATAAACTATGTCTTTATGGATAATTAAATATTGAAAGCATACTGCTTTATGGTACTACAGGGATCAAATTAGCTTTAGTTGATTTTCAGTTTCAACTAACCTTTAGTTGATTGAAATGATTAAGCATGTTTCATGCTCTCCACACACACATATACATACATTTATGTCTACTAGCAGTCAAAATAAATCACTTGAGAACTTTATTATTCAGGAAAAGGAAAAGGGCTTTGATAAATAAAGCAATGGAACTAGAATCAAGTTCCTAAAGCAAGTATTAATTTCATAAATATCTGACATCAATGAAATCCAAGAATTGACATACATATTTGATATTACAAGGTTTTTTTTGGCTATCTTTCAGTTATGAAAAGTGGAATATATCTATGTTATCATATACAATTATCTTTTAAGATAGTATTTTAGAATATACTTTGCTGAGAGCAATTTTTTTCTCCTGTTCCAAGCATAACCACCATAAACATTAAGCCGCCCAACTACTAAGAACTTGGAAACCCGAGACAATGTATACAGAGAATAGAGAGAGTTCCAATTGAAATATCTCCAAGCAATTGCTACTGTTATGGCATGTTCAACTAGTATGTGGTGCTGACATTCCACTGTCATTATCCAGGACAAGCCATCTACACGATTACCCCACAAATAAAGAGAGCATGTTTAGCTTGCTTAAAAATAATGAATGAAGATACAAAAATAAAACAACAATCTTATTAACAAAACACAATATCAACAACCAAGTTTCTTTTTATATATATAAGTATATGAATGCATTTAAATCACCTAGGTGTTGGCGCACAGGAGGACAAAAAGACTTGCAGACATCAAAGAACACCCATCAAAGAACACCCAGCATCAAAAAACTAATTGTTAAAAATTAAATTGGGGGTTTTGCTAAATTTTCAATTAAACAGGCATAATTTCCATAAATCACTCTCTTCCAGACACAAGAATTGCCAGCATTGGTCAATTTGCATAAAATCATTCAATTTATGAACCGTAACCCTAAAAATTAATTTGGGGGTTTTCATAAATTTTCAATTAAACATGCATAATTAGATTATAAATCATGGTAAAAACATTTTATAAACCTTATATTATTGAATTAATAGCCTAAAACTATTATTCAAAGTATCAGGAAAAACAATTGTTACCTGTACGTTCTTCAGTTACAGATGAGAGAGATGGATCAACACGAAAAGATAACACCTGAGATTAGAAAATTTAGGTTAGAACTGTTTAGTGTAACTTCAATTGCAACAAAAAAAATAAAAACCCTAAATTAGTTACCTGAGCTATTGAAGAAAAAAGTGCAAAACCTAACCCGTTTACAGAGAAAGGGTAAATCAGGATGTTCGATACTGATGATGATGGGTCTGGTGCGATGTTACCATGGGTCTCTGTTTTTCTTGCTTTATATAGAAATATTGAAACTGGTAAGATCGATGAAGGAGAAGAAGATGAAGAAAAGAAATTACAGATGCTGAAGATGAATGCGAAAATGATGAACAGTTTCGGATAAAGGAATATGAAATCGATGAAGAGAGGGTGATTTTTCAACAGTTAGGGATTGATATTGTTATTAGGGATGACGGATGCACTGGAAGAGTGAAAGTGATGTAATTTTCAGCTGTAAATGATTTTGTTGGTGTCTGTATTTCAGTGTGGGGGGAAAGAGCGAAAATAAACGGTTTAGATTTTATGCAATCAACGGTCAACATAATTTCAGCTTTATATTAATATTTAAATTTTATTTTTTTAATTAGCAACGGAAAATCCGTTGCTAAATTCAATGTAAATTTTGCAACGGATTGTCCGTTACTAAAATCCATTGCTAATATTTAAAAAATAATATATATATAATCCGTTGCAAATCTGTTACTGAATTTAGCAACGGAATTATCCGTTGCTAAATTCAGATGCTAATAGCCCCTGTTTTTTGTAGTGACAGGTCATTCCCTGATTGTCCTTCATTTCATGAAGTGATGGATCCAGTTTCAGCAACGTCAGAGCAGTGTCTGCATTAGAAAGTATAATGTCATTTTACTTTCTTTTTTTTCCTAATAAATTGTAGATTTAAGTTGTACCTAAAGTGTTTGGTGATGAATGTGTGTGCTAGATGTCTTAAGAATCTCGTTTGAGAGAGAATAAAAGGATTAAGAACAGAACCAAAGTGTTGTCCTTGGATGGCAGCATGAAGAATCGGCTTTGAATCTTCTCTCTTGCTGTGATCCTCTGATAGCTTTCCCTCTGAGATTTGGCCAGTTTGTCGAGCTAAATACTTCACTATTTCATTCTTACCACATGCAGCAGCTCTATACAATGGAGTCTCCCCAAGCGCGTTTTTAGTCTGAAGTTGCATTGAAAGATCATATTCACCGTGGAGTAAGTGCTCTACTGCTTCCATATTTCCAGCAAAAACTGCTTCATGAAGAACTGTATTTCCATACGCGTTCTTTTTTGTATAGGGATCCCCGAGCACTGGAGTTTTTTTGGCAATATCGAGTAGAGTTTGAAGCGGCTTAATCTTGTTGCTATACACTGCCAGGTGCAATGGAGTATCTTCCGAAACCGTTACTGGAGACATCACGTACATATCACTGCTGCCACTGCAAGCACATATCATCCTATCCCAGTCTTCTTCCAAGGCTGCTAGGTAGACATCCTTCGCTACAGTTATATATGTCCCCATTTGGCCTTCTCTCTTCATTTTTCGTCTACCTTAAAGTTATCTGCAATTGCATTCATTATTAATTAGGAGCGAGCTCGTAATGCTACGTGCGTTCTTGTTTCCAGCATACTCTTCATTGAAAACATTAAGTAAACAAAAAACAAATAATTTGGAAGACTGTTAAGGGTGGAGGGCTTGGCGGATTAACATCTATAAATTGAGTGCTAAGCAATTTACTGAGGATGTTTCAAAATTTATTGACAATCAATTAATCCATTCGTTAAGTACTCTGTCGAACTCCTCACCAAGTGCCAATATCTAACTCGACCTCTAATCTTAAAAAGAAAAATCGATGCCAAATTAATACAAGGAAATTCTTAAAAAGAACTTATCAATTTCTAAAAAAGTTGGGCTAATCCCTTCTTCTTGTTTTTTTTTTTAATAATATAGACATTAACAAAACAACTAAAAGACAGGGGAAGGTTGAATAGTGAAACGACTGACTCTTTTTTTCTCTCATTTTCAAACTTTTTTTTCTTTCAATTGTTCCCTTTTATAATCTAATTAAATGAATTAAGCTTGAAATCATAGTAAAAAAAATTATATGTAAAGATAGAGGACTAGCATATAAAATATGAAAAAAAAATTGTTAATCACATGCTAATGATGCTTTTTGTACTGATCAAAAAGTTTATTTTTTTTATTTTTCAATCTCATGACTTGAGAGAAAAAAAATTAGTTTAAGAATAGTAAAGAGAGAGAAAATAGTTATAATACCAACTCAACCAATCATGAAAAGTTTTAACTTTAGTGTTAATTAATTTCAATTCTATTCCATTATAGTGAATACAAAAAAGTTAAAAAGAGTTTATTTTCTTTTCACTTATTAATTTTATTAAAATAATATTTTTACCCTTCGAATTAAGAAAAATTAAGCCATGTATCCCGGGGTATTTTTTTTCTTTTCACATATGTTTTTTTATATATATAATTTCACAAGCATGGAGGGCAATTTGATTTTTTCACTTGATAAATTAATATTTAAATCTAAAAGTTGATAGTGCATGCAATATAGGTGCCTGCCCCTTTTATGGACATGTGCAATGCTCGATGACCATACTTACCTTTCTATTATGTTGTTGGAAGCATCATTACATCCTTTTTCTTTTGATGCGATGCAAGGAAAGAAGTGAAGCATGCAGGAAAAAAAGCAACCATGTATATAATTCTATATTGATCATCGTAGTTACAAGCACAGCTACAAATGAAAGGGAAAACCTTGACACCGAGCATTATAACACGCGGCTTTACTAGAGCAAATCTTCACTCTGAGAATGCATTGACGAAGGGATTTAAACAAGTTAGGAGCAAGTATATATTCTTACCTAGCTCAGCCTATCCTTCACAATGTCGAATCGTCAGGTTCGCTTCTTTGCGCCTCTGGCTTTCCTCTCCTCATTAATCTTCTAGTCCCACAGACTTTTGAATCCTGATAAATTCTGCGACGTTACAGCTTTAGAAAAGGATAGATCACTTTATAACCTGGTCCCCTTCTGCTCACACCTCCCCCGGAAAAAAAAAAAAAAAGGCCTCAAGACAAAAAAACAAATAAAAAAGAGTAGTAGAGTTGACTGGGATCGTGCAATCTTTTATTTAGCTCAGGGAATAGGTTTGGCTAACCTCGTGCATGTATCTTAGCAGCCAGTTTAAAAATTGGGTAGAAATCCTCGTAAGAGTGTTTGGCCCCTTAATTTAAAATTTTTCTTTTATTTTAAAGAAAAGGCAATTAAATTCACTAACTAAGTGTTTCATAATGATTTTAACACTATATAACTTAATTTTTGACAATAGAGTGTGATTTAATTTAAAAACATGTTGAGTTCTCCATAAAAGAAGAAGAAAAAAACAGAAAAGGCAGAGATGAGTCTTAATTAAACTATTTAGTATTTCTGTTTATAAAAACACCCAAAGAATTACCTTTTATTATTTAAAACATAAATTCATTTTACTAATAATAGTATTCTTTTTTTTCAACAATTTATTTTAATTTAAGAAATCTTTGGATTTAAGTTTTATCCTTAATAGCAATTTCAATTCATATAAAACAACTCCAAATTACCACACGTTTAGGTGACTTTACTCACTGTAGAAAGCAAAAGTACTATGTTTAATTTGAAAAATATTTAATTGATTTTTTTAGTATTTTTTTATTGTTTCAATATGCTAATATTAAAAATATAAAAAATTATTTAAATATATTTTTAAATAAAAAATACTTTTAAAATATATAAAAAAAACAGAAATTATCAGAATATCAAACTTTCACTATAGTATTTTAGATTGTTTTTACTATCTGTTTATGAGATGATGACAACTTTATAGATTATTTATTAATTAATGAATAAAAGGAACGTGAAAGCATCGTTACGGGAACAACGGAAAAAACCTTCATTTAACTTATTACATGGCATGTACCTTTGATTTTAGATTATTTATTAATCAATAAATAACAATGCACATGTTTTCTCAACAATGCACATGTTGTAAGAAATGAAAAATAACAATAGCTTGACTTAACTTTTTTTATTTTTTATGGAAATAGCTTGACGTAGTTAACATTAATGGCTTTTGACTTAGTTTTGAATATTTCAGTCACCACCGTACCATATTTTTACTATGAAGTTGGAATTGGAATATGTGCCTTTCATATTGAATGCCTCACGTGGTGATGAGTTTTCCAAGATACGCTGGAAATTAGTATTTTTTAGGTGGTTTTCGTGTAAAATAATTTATTTTTTAATATTTAATAATATTATAAAAACTAGGTTAAAAAGTACCTTTCAAGTATTTAGTTATATTATGTAAAATGAGTTGAAAAATAATTTATTAATATTTTGATTTTTTTAAGTTTATTAAAAAAATAGAGACCAAATATAACAAATAAAAAAATTAAAACATAATGAAATTAAAAAAATTAAGAGCTTAAAATAAAAATAAAAATTATTATTTTATTATAAATAACTATTTTACAATTAAATAGAAACTTATTATTATAAGAAGTTCAACTTTCTAAGTGTTTACGGTAAAGATTAATTTTTAAAATATTTTTGTAAAAATAGGTCAAAATAATTTTTATATATAAAATGAAAATAGTATTGAATCTATTAATTGTTAACAATAAAATACTAGTCTTAAGATCATTGTAATTCATTTTCTATAACTTCTCTGAAAAACTATATTTTCAATCAAAATATTTGGATTTTTTTAAAATCAAATAGTTTTAGTAGTTCTCTACATACAAGTGTTTAATTTTTTTTAATAAATCAGAATTAGTCTCTCTTTTTTTCAATAAGATACAGCATTCATTTATTATTAGTTTTTGTGGGTTCAATAGAATATAGATGTTTTCTTAAAAGATACGTTTTCAATCAAAATACATGTTTTTTAAGTAACTCTTTTAAGGTTTTATCAAAAAACATGTGTTTAATTTTTAATACAGAAATTAATTTAATTTATTATTTTTAATAAGACATGTTATTAAATTAATGGTCTTAATTTATTGACAAAAGACTTATATATGAGAAAAGCCACATCGCGCGGTTTAACAACTAATTATTTTATATATTATAAACTTTTATTTATTCAGTGACCGGAGTTGGGCTATGATATATATAGCATGTTCATGTATAATTAAAAGACCGTGCATTTTATATTATTTGTTGTTAATTAATTAATCAGTAACATGGACGCTTACAATTGACTTATCATGTTTTTTCGAGAACACACATGCGCAGCTCTTACTTTGAAATTTCCATTAATAGCTTGACTTCATTTTTAGTCTTTTTATTATTATTATTATTTTCATTCACCATTCCTGGATAGTGCAACTTTTTAGATTAATAATTAATAGCTTGACTTTGGTTTTAGTCTCAATTAATAATTAAAGGAGAAGCGAGAACATTGTTTAAAAATACCCATTGTAATAGGGTTTTATTGAGAAATTGAAGGAAAGAAATTCTTAAAAGTCCTTCTAATTCACCATATATAATGAAATATTCTAATCCTTTTGTAATTGAACTTTATTATTAAAAAACTACCATCCTAGTTAAAAATTCAAACTAAATATAATGAAAAGTTATAAAATAATTGAGGATAAAGTTAAAAATAATTTTAGATAAATGTAAATTAACTTATACAAATCATATTTTAATTTATAAACACGGCTAGTCGTAAACACGAGTCCAATGAAATAGTCTTGGATGAGTAAGATGTATCTTTTTTCTTCATTTCTTTTTTTTTTTTTCTTGTTGGAGCTTCGTTGGACCTTAATTAACATGGAGTAAGATGATATCTGAGACGAAATTAAATAATTATGAATTAAAGTATCGTGTGTTATCATGATCCCTTCCGAATGGACAACAAGATTAACATTTATCACCGTCTAAAAAGTCAACAGCCCACATATACTCTTAAATTTTTCGAAATCAACTAGACTAGGATGGGATTATTTCAATGGCACCGATATCCATAAATCTCTTAAAAAATATGTGATAAATTATTAAACATGTTAAAAGATCCATCCTATCTTTCATCAAAATATAAAGTTTATTTTTAAAATAATTCTTCATATTTCTTAGATTATTAGTTTTTCTTATCTATCCTTTTCTTCCTCGAAATAATTATTTATTTCCTGACATAAAATTAAATGTAGAATCTAAAATTTATATTAATAATAAATCTAATATTTTTAATGAAATAGTGTAACATCATTCTAATAATATATAGCCTAATCCCAGAGACATTGGATTCCTCACCTCTCTCCTATTAATTTGTCACAGTTCACCGCAACCTCCGTATTTTTCCCTCCTTCCCACAACCTCAACAACCGAATACTTTTGGATTTTTTTTTATAAAAAAAGTAGTGCATTCGGTCAAAGATATTGATAAAATAATTTTCTTTGTATGATTTAGTGAAAATAAATTTAATTTTTATTAAATATTATTATTTTTAATCATACTTAAAATAATAACATTTAAATAAGTCACTGTACTCTAAAGCTCAACAACTTAGCATATAGCCTCAAATAATAATTTAAAAAACTCATAACTTTTAATCTAATTATTATATAATATTTAAATTTTAAAAAAAAATTAAAAGTTATTTTTCTTAAATTTAAGTGATTATGAAATCGCTACTATAACTATTAAATTTTAAAAATATTTTAAAAAATATTAGGGCTCGGGGTTAAGCTTAATTGTAATAGTTTTGTAATTGTTTTTGTTATTTTTAGAATTATTAAATAGGTTTAATTAATCATTATAAACCAATCCATTAATTAATCTAAATTTAATTAATATTGTCTTTTAAAAATGCAATATTAAATTAAATGTCATAATTTAGAATTACAACATTCAAATCTATGCTATTCCGCGAAATTTTGTTTTCTGCCGCAAAGCCAATTCGCCGTTTGTGTGCTAATTACCCCATATGCTCCACATTTTCTGCTCCATCAGGGACAATAGGTGATGGGACTTGGGATAAGTTACAGGCTTGTCGGTGGTGGATGTGGATTCTATTTCTCACGGTGATGAATTTTTTTGAGTAAATGAATTTCTCGATCTCGAACAAAGATTTATTTATTTATTATTCCTTCTCTCCTTTTCTTATATTAATATTATAATTTTTGAATTGATTTTTTTTTTTTTAATTTTTCACTTTGTTAGGGTCACATCGAAGTTGAAGCGCTACATAAAGCCTACTGGCTCTACCGTTGAGCTACTGGGAAACAACACAGCACAAGATTCGATCTTACAGAATTCAACTTTCGTTTTTAACCCATTATCAATATGCCTGAAAGTTTGCTTCATCACTACTCCACGCAAGGCTATTAAGTAAATTATTTTTTTATATCATATCTTTGAAAGTAACGAGGACAGTTAGAATTTAGAAAATTGTTTAAAGGCTTAGAATACGGCAGATGCTGCGTTTTAAAATGTTTGTTTGACATATTTATTAGAAAATCTCACTCTGCGTTTTAAAATTTAAGACGTTTTAACCAAAAACATATTGAAATTTAAGACGCAGCATCTGCCGTATTCTAAAAGTTGAATGTCCACAATCTGCAATGCTATTCCTATATATGATCGTAGTTCTTCCAAATTTTCTTTCCATAGAAACCTCTTAATCTATTATGTATACATACATACATACATACATAAAAGTGTATCACATCTGGAGCTCGTGAGCACATGCATCCTATTATATATTATTTAAAGATTAGAATCTTAGATGGGGTGGTAAGAAAACATTTTTTTATTTTTTAAATGCATAATTTAAAATGTGGACGGTCTCGTCAAGGCACTAATAATGAAAACAAGTTTAGATTTGATAAACGAAAGTTGATCGAAATTTTTTTTTACCATAAGAAAGTGCTAGAAGTAGACGATTATTTTTAGGAAGGAGAGAGATTTTAAAAACAGTGAGGTGAATTTCTGGACCATACATGGATTTGGGTTTAGAATATTAGATCGTGGAAATAGATACTCACAAGCAACATATATAGCTCCCATCATTGTTTGAACTTTGTACCACCTAGCTAGTTCCTTGAAAACTATTTAGCATCCAGATCATCATCATGAATACTTTTCCTTCCAAGAGTTCTAGCAAACGGGCTTCCAAAGGCTCTAAAGCATCGCTTCCAAAGGTCAGAATACTATTTCTTCTACGGTATTCAGTTCGTAATGATCAGGGGAGCAAATGAAACGTTTAAATGATATGACAATTTGGATTTTTTTTTTCCTTGTTTTGAATGTTTCAAAGGGTGCTGAAGGTACAGGACCATCGTTTCCCGGCTTCTCCTCCAATATGAAAAATCTCTTCCGAAGAAGGTCTGAAGGGTGAGAATATGCGCCTTCCTTCATGAATAAATGATTTAATTTATATTTATTTCTTTATTTTCTCGGTGACCTCAAGATGCAGTTCAAATAGCTAGACTCTCTCTTTGCATATAAATCTTATTTTGATATATAACTGAAAATAAAATATTAATTCTCGTCATATCATTTCATAAAAGTTTGTTCTGTCAACTTTTAGGACTAAGTGTTTTCTTTCTGGGATTGAAACCATAGGGAATGAAAATGGACTCATTTCAAATCTCATGGGGTAAATTGAAACTTAACCCGTTTTTTAGTTTCAAATTCAAAATAAAACATTGCAAAAAAGACTAAACCTCAAGATATTGGCCTGCTTTATCAAAGAACAGCACTGATTCGTACCTTAACTTTATGCTTCGTCAAAAGGATCAGTGTTTTCCAGCTTCTCCTCTAAGATAGAAAGTCCCTTACAGAAGATTTTTAGAGGGTAAGAACATGCTTTTATCTTTTTATTAGCAGTTTCTATGAGCATGCTTGTTTGCAGTAGTTTCTACACCGTTTATTAATCAGTTTTATTTTTGTATATGATCTGCACATGGAAAATGGCATGCATGAGGTCCATTATTTTCTACGTCGAAAGGTCAGCCAGCCATATGAGGGCGATGTGAAAATTTAGTATTTAAGGGGATAAAAAGAAAAAAAGGTTGATCTATTGTGATGTTACAGATTTGTGAAAATAAAAATGAATCACAAAAATTTAATATCTCCAAAATTTTCTCGCTTTTATTTTTGTTCTCCATATTCCTTCTTTCTTTCTCTCTCTCTCTCTCCTTTTTTTTTTTTTTTAATTTGGAGAGGTGCTTCACAAAGTTCACTAATTTATTAGTCCGGCCAATAAAAAGTTAAACACTCTTAATTTATGACTTTAATATGCTGACTGTTGGGCTTGGTCCAAATTTAGATATCATATGAACTTCTGAGTTTTTTCAGGTCATTACAGGCTTATATAATTGTTAATTCTAGAATCTATATGATGAGTTGAGGTGTGCAATGCAGAGAATTGTAATTAGTGATGTCTTATCATTGCCCGTTGTAGGCTTAGGACACTAACACACAATACTTAATATGGATCAGCAAATTGTCTATATTCACAAAAGAGATCTATATTATTAGAGATTAAAAAAATGATACAATACAAATACATGAAGCGAGATGATTACATTCACTCAAACTCAACTCCCTACTCTCATTGTTGCACTTACAATTGTTGCAATGACCAAGTTTTTACATGTACTTGCCACACCTTTCAATTACTAGAGTTACCAAAACATATTTTTGCTCACACCAAAAGATCACTATAACTAGATGGTTTCTCACATCACATTTGAAGAGTATTAACGCTTATCTCTAGGACACACAACATTCCCCTTGGAACATATTAACCATGCTCGGTTCGGAATGATTTTTCAAGTCTTATACCAAGGTTTACAACACCCTGCCAAATATAAATTTCTATTCCCAAATACGACAGTCATTGAGTATTTCAATATAATTATGAGTTCACCACTCTTTCAATAGTCTACTCATCCAATAGTTGCATCTGCCTTCTGTTCCACTTTAGAAACCACACTTTACTTTTCTATGAGTCTTTTACTCTTATAGTTCTAAGAGTTCAGGTAGCTCTCCATCTTTAACCATAGGGGCAGCCCATTAAAGGTTGATTCATATTTGTTATTGCACGTGTGCGGCATCGCGATGATCGTCCACCACTCTTGGAAAATGTATGGCTCTATATAGGAAAATATGGTAAGACAAAGAATTCTTGTCTTTTCTATGCAAAAAGGGAATGAGAGTCGTCACCTACTATTGTGATCACTAGGAACCCTAACTGATTTTAGAGATGGGATATAGAGACTAGTTGAATAAAGGGAAGGTATTAGCACCCTAAATACACTCTATCTAAGGTAGGTTGCATTGTTTTAATGTCTGATAAAATCTAAGGTGTTACGTTTTATAGTAGTTGGTCATGTCTGTTTAAGATTCAAGAAAAATCCTCCTCAATAAGGAGATTCTTATCTTAATGGGGTAAAACCTAACCATTCTAGCATTTGAAAAGAAAATGATATCTAGAATGCACCTTACGTGTGAGGTTGTACCCCAGATACTAAATAATAAACAAAATAATTTTCCTATTGTTTTTAAAATTTTAACTAACGTTCTCCTGACTTTAATAAACTGATTATTAAAGCCAAAATGCATGCTAAAATATATCCTTTTTTTGATGTAAGTAAAACACAATATGATTTTTTTAACTTTGAGATACTTAGTTGTATGCATAAAAAAATTTCAAAATTTTTTATATATTTTTTTAAAAGTTGACAAAAATTAGGTATTTTAATACCAGATTTTGCATTTTTACAATATAAAATACAAACCAATATTTAAACAAAATATTGTAAAACAAAATGCAGGGAAATCACAAAATGCCTCCATAACAACTCATTTTTCTATCCTTGTATGCATAGGAAATGTCTTTACTTGTTGTCTTTTTCAAGAGCATAAGAGATTTCTTATTGTACAACCTCTACACAATCTCTCCTCTTAGCTTTATCCGGGACCATTTATTTTTCTTGCACTTATTGTCTCATTATAATATCTTATTGGATCTTACATGTACTCCTACACAATCTTTGTATGTCTTTACGCAATTTCTATTCTCCATATTTCTCTTCATTCCTTGTATTCCTTGTTTATGTTTGACAACAATTCATCCTGTCATAATACCTACTCAAGTCAAAATAGATGCCAATGTTTATCCCCTTTCTTTATTTCTCTTCCATTATTAGGATGTTAATCAATTCTCATCTTGAGAAATAACATTAACCAAATTGTCACTAGCATCCCAAAAGACAATTTGTAGTCTCAGTCGTCTGTTTTTCAGCAATGAATCCCCAACAGCATATCATTTTAAAAGTGAACATACTCGTCATTTTGGACTACAAATCTAGTTTTATTCCTTAAGAAACTTTTGCACTAATTCGGATGGATTTATTGTTTTCATTATTCGCTGCCAAATGCATGATAGTTTCTTGCTGAAAAAAGAGCATTCTCAAAACTTGAGAGATACATTTTGTGGATTAAATCTCTCCCTTTACCTTAATAAAAAGTAAACATCTCACGTTTTCTCTTACTAATGGATCCCTATACTTGTTGACCTGAACTTAATAAAGAAAAATTGTATCTATAGCTGGCCTTAAACTATAGTGAAGTCTTGAATATGAACTTCTCTGTGAGAGCATATTCATGGTTAATAGTAATTGATTGTTTTGTAATTAACAGGGCATTGTTTAACATAAATAAATAAGAAAAGCTCACATGGTTCTAGCATTAGTTTAACTCTTCTCTCTTTACAATTTGTGATTAAGGATAATGTTATTCCCATTCCACAACTTGTTAATCTCACTCTATGTTCTTTTGAACCGACAAGAATAATCTTCCTCCATAACAACTGAAATAATATGGTATTATTTTACATATTATAAAACAAACACACAATTGACTTATAAAACCTCTTCCTACAACAAATATAATAATTTAAAAGTACTTGTCATCTGCGATTTTCACTGCACTATATAACTTAGAGATTTCAAATTATATCAAAATAATTTATGGGTCTCATAAAATCACATGGATTGAATTTGATCACAAGAACATCTTTTTTATTCACAATTCTTTTATATAATTTAAACATATTTTTTTATATTGAAATATATTATATTTAGTATAGTGAAGTTATATCATGAGAAATTAAACAATATAAGTTAATTATGCAATTTATTTTAGACAAGCAGAGAGTATTTACTTTAAAATAAACATAGAACCTAAGACATCAATGATCCCACACGTTTTTAAACTTTAATTTACTTTTCAATAGTTGTGTATTAAATTCAGAACTCCTTTCGTTATATGACATTAAGAAGATTTCGACACATATTAACAGCAGCAAGGCAAGTAGCGACTCTCAACAACCATCTCCAAATAATGAAAATCCAGAGACGGATACAGAACCGGCCCTCTCACAGGTGAGAATACTAATGAATGGTAATTAATCATCAGTTCGTGATGATCATGATGACAATTTGAAAATTCTATTGTTTGACATGTTTTATAGGGCGCTGATGGTAAAACCACGTTAACGTTTAAACCAAAGCATCTTAGCATCTTTTCGGAGGAAGAAAGACAAGCTTGGACTATTTCTAAAATTTCTGAAAGGTGAGGATAATATGCCTATTTTCATGTTGAAGTGTTGTGCTACAAACTTTGGTATGGTTCATCATCTGGTTCTACTGTTGTGTTACAAGTATTTTGTTAATAGAAGTAAAATTAGAAATATTAAATGAGACGGAGAAAGCTATGGATTGGAGTTTAACATACGTATACAACCCCAAGGCTAAACAAAAATACAACTAAAGTTGAAAAAGTCTATAGTTTACTCAACAAAAGTCCCATAAAATCTGAAAAGATTGGTTTAAATACCTCAAAAAACTAGGAAACAACCAATCAGGAAAAATAATATAGCTAAAATCCAAAATTAAGAAGGAAGAAGTATAAAATATGGACTGAAACTTTGAGGGCCTTTGGAGTGAGATTTGGCGACTATGAGCATCGAACGGGCTTGGAGTGTGACAGGAAGCTTAGCACAAGCTCAATTTTCTATCAGGAATTCACCTATAAAATTTGAGCTTAATTTAATAATTGGATTAAATGTTTTGAATCAAACTACCTGATTGGATAATTTCTTTGACTGTTTTCGTTTTTCGATCTAATCCATAAAATCCCGGCTAATTATTCCACATCATTAAATTAAAATCAATTTTTTTGGTGAATATTCTTGCATGTATTCATTATTATATATAAAAAAATTCAATATACAAGGTTCCCGCCATGCTTTTAGTTACACTTTCTTCCTGTTGTTTCCTTTCATTTTTGTTCGAGACCATAAAAAATGTTTTTTGATTTATTTCTTTACTTGTCATGATTGGATTTTAGAAGTGAGTATATTAAACTAGTTACCATCATGATGGAACTGTGTCACTACCTTTTGTGCATCTGCTGATTCTGAATAGTGGTGCTGTAGTTTTTGTAGAGACTATTTTGTTTATGTCAATATGATTCTATTAATTTGCTCTTTGCAAGCTCTAGGGATGTTACTGCAGACATGCTAGAGGTGTGTTGGCTTGATGTAACTGGTTCAATGACTGCTACCAAAGGGAAGGCGTATGAAATTAGCTTCATATTATCCATGAATGAAAAGAATTCCTTTGGCTGGGAAGATCCTGTTTATGTGATGGCAAGGATAGGAGAGGAGGGAGAGTATTCGCGCGTACAAATAGATCTATCAAAGTTAGGCCATGAAAAGGAGGAATTTCCGGCTGAGAAGTGTCGGGTTGAGTTTAGAAGTGATGAAAACACTGAAAATAATAAGAAAAAACTCTATTTTGGCTTGTATGAAGTGTGGACTAACAACTGGAAGGGTGGTCTACGGATCCACGAGGCCATAGTTCGGGAATTAACAGCTGAGGATTCTGCTTCCACATCTAATACCCTTTCGAACGACTCCAATGTACAAGAAGTAGCAGCTGACAAGTCTACTTCAGCATCTGAAAACCCTCCGGACATGTCCATAATGAAGCAAGTACGAGCTCCTCCCGTCGAGGTCGTAGCTCAGAAAATAACAGTTCACGATTCGGCCTCTACATCTACTAATCATGTTAATGATTTTGCTACCCCGTCTCGTGTCGACAATCTGGAAGATGAGTTCTTTGACTCGAAGGACACTCTAGAAGATAAGTGATAAACAGAATCACTACATCTACTATATGGCTAGTTATGAAAAACTGATTTAGAGCTTTGTAACTTGAGAACACATGTGAAGCCAACAAAGGCTGTTTTGAGGGTCAAAATCCATTTCCAGTGCCTACTTCCAGAAATTTTCAGTGATTTGATCAGCAGAGCAAGCAATACAATGTTAAGACCCCAGTTATTTAGCTATGGATTGAATAAGAACTATAGACTTAAAGACTCTTTCTCCAGAGCTTTTCTGTTTGCCCGATGACTTGCTGCGTTTACTGCTAAAGAGCTGGTTATATTGCTTGACAAATTAAAAAGTACAAAATGGCTTGATATATTGTAATTTCAGTAACTCTTGCATGCATGTGCATGCTTTCATTTTTTAAGTTTTCAAAGCTTCGGGTAGATAACTAGAATGCACAAATCACACTTCCTTTCCTAATGGTACG
Source organism: Populus euphratica (assembly GCF_000495115.2). Taxonomy (NCBI): domain Eukaryota; kingdom Viridiplantae; phylum Streptophyta; class Magnoliopsida; order Malpighiales; family Salicaceae; genus Populus; species Populus euphratica. The sequence goes on along the minus strand of NW_011500055.1, from coordinate 386,403 downwards.
TCTCATTTTGGGTTTGTCTCTGGATCTTCTAAATTGGACGCTGCAAAATTTGATGCGAAATCTACGTATGCACATCAGAAGAATAATAATAAAAATTATATTAAAAGATATCAGATAAAATATTAAAGTTTCAATAAAATTCAAGTAAATGGAAAGAGTTTTTAAAAAAGAATCTTAAAAAATAAATATGGAGATGAAGCAATAAAAACAGTTTATTAAAAAAAAAACCATATTCACGAAACTAAACAGCAATACTAATTTCACAAAAGTAGCTTTTCCCTCAATAGGTTGTAATTTAGTTTGTCTATGTCTTGGCTGAACCTTCATGTTTTTTGAATGTCTACATTGCTATTAAACAGTAGAAGTTTATCAATTTGTCCCAATTTATTGGAGATGAATTGAAAAATGTTTATTTTTTTATAAGCACTTTGGTTAATAAGGAAATTAGAGAGAAGAATAAGCAAGGAATATTATATATTTGATTTTTTTTGTAAATTTTGGAATTCTAATTAAAAATTCAATGCTTGAGTGATAATCAAAATAGATTCTAAGAACTTTATTTGCTATGACTCATATTCATGATTTTCTTATCACCTTTGTATTTTTATTAGAAATTTTCCAATATTTCCTTTAAGGTGTTTTCAAAAATGATGATCTTAAATGTGATTTCTTTAGGATCTTGATAAATAATAGTCTTGTCTTTTTTGTTTTTCTTTCTATTGCATTTGAGGATTTGTTTCTATGTCTCTTATAGAGAATCTTTTATGTTTTTTTTTTTTTTGGAATCTAGCTCATCATAACATATCCCATAATTTATATATACTTTTGTGAGCTAAGAAATGTCTTTAATTTGATATATTAATTATCATAATTGTTTTTGGTTAGTTTTAGGATAAGTGTTTGTATATTTTTATAGTCATTTTATTTTTTAAATAACTATATTATCTTTTAGGAGTTGAATTTAATAGAACAAACGGTGAATGAATCCAAAATGATGAAAATAATAGAAGAAAAGTCTGACTTAATTGAAAATGAGTCAAAAGTAAGCCTAACGGTAAAAAAAACTGATTCTGAATATTGGTTAATTTACTGGGGTTGACTTGGAATATTCCAGGAATATTATTCATTAGGCGGGTTAATGGATAAACTCAGCGTAGATAATGGCTTCGAAACTTGGCTTAAGTGGCAGGACTCTGTCTATATATAAATTAATTCAAAATATAATAATAATGATTTTTATCAACATCACCTCAACTAAAAAGGACCTTCTCTCGTTTTTCTTTCTAAATGAGTCCCCGTATGAGTAACCAGCAGAAGGGAAAAAAACGCATCTCTGACATAAATAATAAGCTAAACTCAAAGGCATGGGAGGAACAGTAGGCAAGCATATGACTTTGTTTCTAAGATGGAAAACGAACGTCCCAAGCAGAAGCAGAAAACAGTTTTTGAAAAGAAAAGAAGACCGACCAAACAGCTTTACATATGTTAAAGAAAAAGAAAGTCAAGACTCATACCTGCGGTCCTGCATGTTTGAATACAGAAAATGAGATTCAACTGGTGGACAAGCTTCTGCCTTTTTAATTACCTCTGATAACCAAAGAAAGCCTTCCTCTCTTTTGCCGTTGGTAGCTTTTCAAAAACCTTTTAGAGTCCTTGTAAACCCCGGTTCGACAAGGTAGGGCAGACTCAAGGTAATCTCCTCCCGTTCTCCTACCCTCAGCCTCCTCCTGGTTCTTCAGTTTTTTCTCTTCTTTTTTCTCTCTCCCTTTTAAACTTGTTCTCTCTCTCTTTTTAAACTCTTTC